>NW_015622984.1:81427-304298 GCF_000320785.1 Rhodotorula toruloides NP11 | reverse complement strand
ATGAACTGCGATTGCGAAGACAAGAGAGGAAGCAGGCAGCAGGAAAAGTTGACCGGAACCTGAAGCGAGCGATAGTCAGAGGGAATGAGATGGAGCGGGAAATAACGACGAGGTGTGTGCGAAGTGTAGTGCGGCGGACATGACGATACTGGGGTGAGGAGAGGAATCTGGGGGATACACTGGGAGGGAAAAAGGGAAATGATGCGTAGGGGTAACGAGACGACAGAACGAGCGAGAGAGGAGGGAAACCAGAGGAGAAGAGGGAAGAGGGGAAGGGTAAAGAGGCGGTCTAGGCGATGTTGCCTGTGCATCGGAAAGACGTCAGTGACGGTCGAGGCGAGGAACAAGACGTGGAACGCACAGCCTCGGCT
The DNA here is from genome assembly GCF_000320785.1 of Rhodotorula toruloides NP11. Taxonomy (NCBI): domain Eukaryota; kingdom Fungi; phylum Basidiomycota; class Microbotryomycetes; order Sporidiobolales; family Sporidiobolaceae; genus Rhodotorula; species Rhodotorula toruloides. Next base: position 303,927 of record NW_015622984.1, on the reverse strand, counting down.
GTACCACCACGATGACCTGAACTGCTCGATCCAGAAGACGATCAAGCGCAGACGTTCGCGCACACTCGTGATCCTGCGCGAGGTCACGAGTCAGCACGGCGAACGCATCAATGGTAACGAAGGGCGACGTACTGGAGGAGGGTGACCTTGACGTGATCTTCAACCGGGAAGACCTCGGCGGCGAACCAGCTGAAATCGTGCGGGTTGTTGGGCACCTCGCCGACTGCAAAGCCAGGCGTTAGTACAGTACGACACGGCAGGAGAGAGGGGAACGCACCCGTCCGGTTCAGCCGCTCGATAATCCACGGCGCTGAGCTAGCGCGCAGGGTCGTGAGGAAGTCGAGGCAGATCTGCATGAGCTGGTCGGTCGACAACTCGATGTTGCCCGTCATGGGCGGTCTCGAGAGGGGCACGCCGTCCGGTCCGACTGGTTCAGGTTCGGCGTACTCGTCTTGGAGGGTATCGTTCCTTGCGAGCGCAACCCGCTCGAGCTCGGCTTCTTGTTCCGGCGATACGTCGTCGACGCGCTCAACCTTGCCAACGTTGTACCCGTCGACCATGCTGCGCTCGAGGAGGCGGAAGCGGTATGTCCCAATCGTCTCGAGGATGAGGCGGCCGTCTTCGAGCATCTGGCAGCTCGTGACGCGCAACATGGTACCGTACTCGTTGACGGCATCAGGTCCTGCGCTGCGAAGCGGGAGGACCATCCCGAACGACCGTTCGGGCGTCTCGAGCACGCGGCGGACCATGAGGCGGTAACGAGGCTCGAAGATGTGCAGGAAGCACTTGATGCCCGGCCAGGCGGTCGTGCAGACGAAGACGGGTACCGAGGCGAGGAGCGCAAGTTCTTCCTCCTTGACAGTCGCGGCACGCTCGGCGGCTTGTTGAGGGAGAGCAGTCTCGATGATCTTAGTGAGCGCGATGTTGGATCGTTGCCAGCGGAAGTAGGCGAGAGGCGGGAGGTCGGCGCGGCACAAGGGACACTTGTCGGAGTGGTCGTACGAGCGGGCGAGGCATTGTCGGCAGAACGAGTGGCCGCAAGGCGAAGTGACCGGCTCATGGAAGAGCTGGAAGCACACTTGGCACTCGCACTCGTTGTGCAGGTCGGCGAGAAACGAGGGCGACAAACCGGCGATGTCGAGGCGCTTGTCGTCCCGTTGTGCGACTTGCGGCATCGGCGTCGACGCGCGAGAAGGACCGACGGCCGGCGAAGCCATCGAGACGTCGCTGAAGGACGCCGTCCTGGACTTCTTGCTCGCTTGCCACGACTTGCGCGACTTGTGCGCACGCTTGCTGTCGTCGTGTCCTTCGATCGTCTCCTCATCGCCCCCGCCACTGCTACCGCTGCTCGTGCGCGAGATCGCACCAGGCTGGATGTCGCCCTCGACCATCGCTTGCTCGCCGCTGTCCTCGACATCGGTCGGCGCCTCGCTGGCCAACCGCACGTCGGAGAACAACGGCGCGAGATGCGGGTCGTTCTTCGGCGCGAGGCTCGTCGCCCACTCTGCAAGTCCCGGCACGGCCTTCTGCAGCATCTCGCTGACCTTTCGCAAGGTGTAGTCGACATGAAGCGGGAGATGGGGGACGATGAGATGCGAAAAGTTGTAGTCGCACGACGAGTCGGGACAGGTGAGGTTGGGAAGGTCGACGGGGATGTGCGTCTGCGCAGTCGAGGCGACGGAAGGTGTCGAGGTGGTCGATGTTGCCGACAAGGTTCGGTAGAGCTGGTTGTTGTCGAGGTGAGCGACGACGGGCGGCGAGGGGAGAGGCGAGGCAATGCCGGCCGTATGCCGCGCGACGGCGGGCGGAGTGAAGGTGAAGGCGGTCGGAGTCGTCATCGACGCCGTCTCGATGGGCGGGGTGGCGAGGGTATCTGACTTTCCGGAGCAAACGAGGCAGCGCGAGTGACCGCAGGCGAGTGTGGCGGGATCGATGTAGAGGTTGTGGCACGACGGGCAGAGGAGGAGGCGAGCGAGGTCCGGAACGACAGCGGACAGCGATCGCCCGTCCGTCAACTCTGCCATCGGCGGCGTCGCGGACGGTCTGAACGCCTTGGAAGGTCGGTTGTGGATGTGGTGAGCCGACGTCGGGTCTTCGCCAAGGCCCGACGCGGCGAGGAGCTTGGGACTGTCGCGCTCGGGACCTTCCGAATCGTCGCTCCTGCTCGACCTCGTTCGCCGTGACCGACGCGGCCGATCCGCAACCCTGACGGCGTCGTGCGCCTCGTCCTCTGAAAGCCAATGCTGGTCAGGATCCAGGTGCCGAGACGGACGGGACGAGGAAGAAGCGAGACCTGACGAGGTCGACGGCGGGCTCAGCGAGCTCGCCCTCGCGCGGCGACTCGACGGAGGGAGGGAGGATTGTCGACGCAAACCGTGGGCTGGTCGATGGTGGGCGGAAAAGTTCGAGGAAGGGATGGCGGACGGGACGGGGCGCTCGTTGCGGGAATTGGGAGAGACACGAGCGACGCGGCGCATGCGAGACGGGGCGGGACAATCTGGAGACGTGGTCTGAAGCTGGTGGTCGAGGCGATCGGCGCGCACGGAAGCAGAAGGCGCGGGGACAGACGTGGTGGCGGAGGAGGACCTGGCGATCGGGTGAGGTGCCTCGGGAGAAGCGGGATGCGCCAGGCCTGTCGACACAAAAGTAACAGAGTCAGTACAAACGTCTGGAAGCGGCGCGAGCGCCAGGAGAGCGAGCCGGACGCACCTGAAGCCTGAGGCAGATCCGCAGTCTCCTCCGCTCCTTCAGGCTGATCCGACCGTTCCGAGCCCGCCGAACGCCTGCGCGCTCGCCCACGATCCGACAGTGTCGACGAGCTGTCGTCCTGCGAGCCACGAGAGCTGGCAGGCGACCGATCTCGAGGAGACATGGCCGGACGTCTTCCTCCGCCAGACGGGTCAAGGTCGGGGACGGTGTCGCGGTGTCGCTCGTTCGGGGGTTCGTCGGGTCTGATGGCTAGCGTCGACATCCGTGGTTGCTCAGATGGTGGCGGCGAACGCGTCCATGGGCGGGGACGGCTGGAGACGAGGTCGGCGAAAGGTGAACCGGGGCTGTGTCCTCGCGATCAGCGACGTCCAGCTGTGCGATAGAGTATGTGGGACGCACCTGAGCTCGTATACTCCCACTGGAACTGCCTGGACACCACAGCGAGTGCTACGAGAGGAGGGAGAAGGGTGTTGGCCGATTCTCGGAGATGACGGCTGAATCGGTCGAGGAGAGGGTGAGTGTGCGGCTGGGCTGGGCTGGCTGGCTCGATCTGGAGTAGTTGCGAGTGCAGCAGTCGAATACAAGCAGCAGTAAGCACGCTGAGCGGTGTTGTGGTGAGCGAGCCAGCGCAAGCCCGATCGCGAAGTCGTGCGGGCGGGGTTTTCAAGTTCGAGGCTTGCGAGCGGGTCATTCGCCGGAACAGCTTGCTCGCGATCGAATACAACTCGCCCCAATACAACCCACCTTTGTATTCGCGATGCGCGGAGTTCGCCGAGAGGCAAGTGGTCGCTCTGCTCGCGTGCGCGCTCTTGATCGAGAGACTCGCGAGATTGATTACAGCCGGCACGGTACAGCGAGCCATCGCACCCTCGCACTTCACTCGAAGAAATCCTTCGGCGCGACGCGGTAGACGACGACCTGGCCCGCACGCATCTCGTCGATGCGGTAGCTGCCCTCGTCGACCGTCCCGTTCCTTCCCTCGACCTCGACAACCTTGAGCTTGCCCTTCTTGGCGTCCCAGCCCGCGACAATCGCGACGTGAGGCGCCTCGGGAGAAGAACCGACCGTCTTGCTCGACAGGTTGTGCTTGAACTTGGCTGCGATGGTGACGACTGCGACGCACATCCGAGAGCAATCAGCATCAGTGCCCGCACCCGATCGCGCATCTTGCGAGTCCCTCGCTTCGTCGCAAGATCCGCTTGAAGAAACGGAAACGCACCGTCTCCCGCTCGCGGCTCGTCCTCCTCGCGCACCGAGGGCACCTTCTTCCCCTGCTCGACCGTCGCCTCGTAAGTCTTGACGCCGTACGTCGAACCAGCAGGCGGGAGCGGATCCGTCGCGCGACTGAAGCAGAAATGGATCAAGTCGGCATCCGAGAGTCCGCGCGCCTGCTTGTCGCTCATCTTGGTGTGTGCGGCGGCGAACACTTGCGCACCGAGCGAGGCGGACCATTGGAGGAGGTCGTCGAGGTTGGGCTTCGAGGACGGAGGGTACTGCGCTTGCGAGGACGATGTCGAGGCCGTACGCAAAGGCTCGAACGGAACGTCAACTGACGAGCCAGGCGGGTTGATCGACGACTTCCGCGAGGACTGCGTAGCGGTGCGAGCGAGCTCGGCGTCGTCTTGCTGGAAGAATGTCGGGTTCGGGGCTGGATGAGTTGGCGGAGAGGAGGGGATGGCGCGAGTAGGCGGCATGGGAGGCGAGAGGGGCAGGGAAGACTGGTGGCCGCCTGCGGGACGAGGAGGAGGTGGCGGAGGCGGCAACTCCTCTTCAGCCTCCTCAGCCTGCAGTTCCTCGCCATACGCTTCAGGCTCTTCGACCTGCCTCGATTGGCCGAGGACGTCAGGCTGCTCAGGCTCATCGTCTGCCGCATCGTCCCCCTGCTGCTGCCCCTCCTCCGCCGGGATCGGCACCGACCGACGAGGCGGCAAAGTCGACGGCCGGCTGGGCGGAAGAGGCGGCGGCACCTCCACCTGCTCGACGACCTGCTCCTCCTGCGCGTCCTCCTCATCCTGCGGCGCAACCCCTGCATCCTCCATTTTCTCCCTCTCCTCGTCCTTCCGCGCGAAAACCTCATCCGTCGCAGCAGCCGACTTCTCAGCGAGCGTCTTGCCCGACGTCGGGAGCGGCTCAGACTCTTCTTCCGTCTGTGAAGGTTGCTCCTCGGGCTCGTGTTGGGGTGGAAGACGGAGAGGTGCGATGCCGGGGAGCGCGAAGCCACCGGCGGGGATGCCGCCTGGACGACGGGGAGGAGGTGCGGGAGCTGATTCTTCCTCGTCGCGGGGTGCGGGCTCTGCAGCGCAACCAAACGAGTCAGTCGAGAATGTAGACGGAGAAGTTGGCGTCCGCACGCACGGTCCGGCTTCGGTCCTCCAGCAGCGTTCAAGTCTCCCTGCTCCGCCAGCTCCGACGTCGGCTTCTTCTTCGCCGGCTTCTTCGGCGGGAGTCCACCGAAACCCAGCATCGGGCCGCCCATCAAGGGTCCTCGCCCGCCGAGCTTGGCCATCCTCGCCGCAAGCGCACGACGACGAGCGATCTCAGGGTCTTCCTCCTCTTCCTCATCCTCCTCTTCCTGCTTCGGCTCAGCAGGCGCAGCGTTCGTGTCCTCCTTCGACATCATCTTCGGCGCGAGCGCAGGCGGACTCAGCTCAACAGCCGGCGTCTCGGTCCCCTCAACCTTCCCCCAAGCCGGCTGGCCCATGTCAGCCGGCTCATGACCATCCTCAATCCTTCCCTGCGCAATCGTCTCAGTCGTAGGAGCGTTGAGCGACGGCGCAGCGGTGGACTCGTCCGCGGCTTCTTCGGGAGGGGTGACGATCTCGGGCATTTGCGCGATGAAGGCGTCTTCGGCGGCGGTCGTGACGCGCTTTTCGCCAAGCGGAGCAGGATGCGTCGGGAGAGGCGGGTGCTGAGGCTCTTCTGCGTCTTTCGAAGCCGTTTCCTCCTCCTCCTTGTCCTGCTCGGCGGCCGCGGGTTGCTCGGTCCCCTGGCGCACAAAAGCGGGCGGGACAGGCGGACGACCCTTGGGGAGAGGCGGCGGCGACATGTGTGCGTCGTCGGCCTGGTCGCGCTCAGCTTCGTGAGCAGTCGGCTGAGGTTCGTCGGCGATCGGCTCGGCGCCAGACGAGGAGGCAGGCGGGTCGAGCGGGCGACTCGGAGGCGGAGGCGAGCGAGCGGTGGCGCCAGAGTCGGGAAGGTCGCCGGTCGATTCGTCTGCCTCCTCGCGAGCGAAAGAGGGCGGGAGGGGCGGGCGAGACGAAAGAGGCGGAGGAGGGGGAGCGCGAGCAGACGGTTCGTCGCCCTCGACGGCAGGCTCAGACTCGTCGGTGGAAGGGGGGATGGTCCGCTGCGGCGGAGCGGGAGGAGCAGGCGAGTCGAAGTCGTCGTCGTCAATCGGAGCCTTCGCGGTTGTCTCCTCGTCTTCGTCATCCTGCGCGAGGAGAGCGTTCGCGCCGCCCATCGAGGCCAGAACATCGCCCTCCTGCTCCTTCTGCTCCTCCGGCGACGGCTGAACAACCGAAGCTTCGGCGTCGTCCGTTCCAGCGGGAGCGACAGGTTCGTCGGTCGAAGCTGCCTCCTCCACCGGCTTATCCTTTTCGCCCAGCGCCTTCTCCTCGACCTCGACCGCGGCAGGCGAGACAGCCGCCTTGGCCTTCCTCGCTCGAGGTCCAGCAGCTCGCTTCGGAAGCGCCGGCATCGGGAGACCCATTCGTTGGCCGCCGAGGTTGGCCATCCGAGCAGCGAGGCTGGCGCGCTTCGACTCCTCGTCGTCTTCGTCCCCAAGTGCGGCTGACTCGTCCTGGACCGGCTTGACCTCCTCGGGCTCGATGGGGACGGCGACGGAAGAAACAGTCGAGTCTTGCTCCTTTTCCTCGACGATGGCGGGCGCGGCAACACTCGCAGCAGCTGATTCCTGCTTGGCGGCGTTGCTCGAGCTCGAAGCTGGCTCGATCGCGTCCTGCGAATTGGCCTCCTGCTCGTCGTCGCCTGCGATGCTGCCTGGCACGAACGGACTCTCGCCCTCGGCAGGATCGAAGCCCGGCACTTCCGCGCCCGGACTCTGCGCATTCGTCTCGTCTTCCCTCGGCCTCTCATCCTTGACGACCGCATCCTGCAAGACCTCCGCCTCGTCCTGCTGCGTCTTCTTCCCCTCCTCCTTCGCTTCCTCCGCTGCGTCCGGCTCAGCACTAGGCTTGCGCCAAGGCTTAGGCGGCGCCCGACCCGGCGCAGGAGGCTGCTCCATCTTGAGTCCGCCTTGAAGGGCCTTGATACGGTCCCGAAGCGAGCCTCCACCGCGCGAGATCGACTCTTGTGCGTCTTCCGCTGAGAAGTCGCGCTGCGCTTGCGGTTGCGTCTCGTCGGTCGCGGAAGCGGCGGATGCAAGGTCGGAGGGAGCGGCGGGAGGAGCTGGAGCGGGAGGAGCGTCGGAGGAAGGCGCGGCGGGAGGCGGAGGTGCAGCGGCCGGTGCGGCTGGTCGAGCCCATTGACGAGGCTTTGGCTTCGGCGCAACGGGAGGAGGAGCTTGTTGCTGCGCGGCGGCATTGAACGCGGCGATTCGCGAGGCGAGGGCGTTCGGCTTCTTCGCAGGAGGCGGAGGAGACGCGGATTTGGCTGGCGCTTCGGCTGCAACGGTCGCGGAGGGCGTCACGTCGGCGACAGTGGGCGAGGTGATCGTCTCGGGGGGAGCGTCGACCTTGGGCGGAGCGGGAGGAGAGGTAGGTTCCGCGGCGAGAGCAGGTTCGTCCGCCGGCGTCGACTCGCTCCCCTCGACGACGTTCGTGTCGTCCTTCGGCGTCGCCTCAACCGTCTCCCTCGCCTTCTGCTCCGCCTCCTCGTTCTGCGCCGTCCCAACCGCCTCAACCGACGCACTGTCCCCTCGCCCTTCCTCCTGCTCCTCAAGCTCCCTGACGAAACTGCTCGGGAACACTCCCTTCGCGCCCCTCGCATTCTCCCCCTCCAGCCAATCCCCCTCCTCATCAGCCGCCGCAAGAACCCTCAACTCGTCGCCCGCGCCAAAGGAGAAAGCCGGTCCGCCTGGCGCCGACTTGTACTTCATCAGCGCGGTGGCGCGGTAGGGATAGGTCGGTGGCATCCTGTGAGCCTGTGTCTGTGGGCGAGAGAGGGGGTTAGCGAGTTGCCGAGTCGGCGAAGGGGTGCCATGACGATGAGGTGCGTGCAGGTGGGAGGAGAGGGCGTGGGGCTGGGCGAGTAGGCTCACCAGGTTGTTTGACGTCTGTTCGTCTCAGTCAGAGTCACAGCAGAACAGTATATGGTGTGAGCGTGAATGAGGAGGACAGACTTCTCCGGGGCGAGAGGTGGGGCAGCCAGTTTGTATTCGATTTGTATACCCCTTACAAAACCGCTCACTATTCCGCTCTCCTTACGAACGAACTGCCAAACAGCCTCGTTACGGGGGCGCAGAGGCAGGAGGGAACACTACGTGACCAAGTTCTGTCGAAAGAGGAGAGAGAGAAGAATTGTGCGCTCGCGAGGGGAGCGTCTAAGGGGAAAGGGGAATAAAGAGGAGCGAGAGGGCGACGACGGGGCAGGACCGGCTGCCTCGTTTACGTGCGCGAGGGAAGGAGAGAGCACAACGTTGGAGTCGAGCGAGCGTGGGGTGAGGGAAGGGGTATCTAGAGACGAGGAAGGGAGGGAGGGCGAGGGTGAAAGGGAAGTGTCCGTGGAGGCGAGAGCGAGTAGGGTATCCTTGCGGCGGGGCGGGAGGGGCGAGAGTACATGTACATCCGTTGAAGAAGGAGGGTCGCGAGGCGGCAGGAAGGATGATCACAACATGAGCGAGTTGCTCTGCACGACCGGTCTGCGCATCATCCTCATCTCGTCAGCCACGCCTTCGCAGAGCGAGTCAAGAGGGAAACACGCGAACGCACCTGCCGATCATATTCGGCGCAACCATCCCATCCGGCCCCCTGACAATCTGAATCCTCCTCGTCCCGCTGCCCTCACTCCTGAAGGTATCCAACCCGCCCGCTCCCATCGTCGGTGAGGTCCTCCCTCCGTGACCGTGGCCCGAAGACGAGTGGTCCGAGAACCTCCACCACGACGAACGGCGATCGGACGAGCGCTCGCCGCCTGTGTAAGAGCCGGAGGACGAGAGACCGGTTGAGGCGGTCGAGGTGGTCGAGATCGAATCGCGCCTTCCGCTCCTCCAAGTCCCGTACGGACTCGCTCCCGCTCCGCCGGCGAGGTGCAGACCCCTCAATCCCCCTCCGGGAGCCTGCTGCATCCACTCCCCTCCGTGTCCGCCGGGGCGCGGACTAGCACTCAACTTGATCGCGCCGGACTTGGTAGCCCTGAAGGCCGCGTACGCCGCAATGGCGATGAGGACGACACCGCACGAGACGACGACAGCGATGATGATCGTCTTGCTCTTGTTGTCGGCCTTGTCCTTCGTCTCGACCGCATTCGCCGACGATCCTGACCCGCTCGAACCCGACGTCGACGCCGACTCGCTCGCGAACGAGGTGACCGAGAAAGACGAGACGAACGTCTGCGCCAGCTGGCCGGGCAAGCCTTGCTGGGTATAGATCGGGCTGCTAGGAGTCTGTACCATCGCGGCGAGCGCATCGACATAGTTGCTCGGTACGCTGCCGAGGTAGACGGTGAGGATCTGACTGGCGCCCGTTCCCGCATCCGTCGTTTGGTACGCCTGGAGCGCGACAGTCTTGACCGTGTCGAGGCTGACGTTGAGAGCTGAAGCGAGGACGATGGGGACGTAGTAGAAGATCTGACCCGACGCGTCCGAGTTGTCGACAACCCACTGCCACGGCATCGACTCGTCGAGCAAGATCGAGATAGTCGTCGTAGGCTGGGTGTCGGCCGCCGCACCTGCGAGAGTCGACGCGCTCGACCCGTCCTCCGAAGCGGGAATGATCCGCGAAGGAAGGTTCGTAGGGAACGACGCTTGACTTGTGATGGTGACGCTCGGGACGCCCGAGACGATCGAGGTCGACACGCCGGCTTTGTCCGCTGCTCCGCTCAAGGAGACTGCACTCGGCGCCGCGGTGGGGGTGGACGAATCGGGCGCGGAGGAGGCGGAAGTCGAGGACGGTCGGTTGATGATCAGCGTCGAGGTCGGGACCCAGTCGTAGGCGTTGCTGGTGCTCGACGACGACGACGACGAACTCGAGGCGCTCGAGGCGTCGCTGCCGCGCGAACCAGTCGAGACAGGCGCAGCGGTCGTGTACGAACCCGATCCCGAGCCCGTCGCAGAGGTGGTAGCGTTCCCAGCTCCAGCCGAAGCGGTAGGGACCGCAGCGCCGCTCGAGGATCCACCAGGACCGACGACAACGACCGAACTCGTCGCAGACGCCGTTGCGTTCGCTCCTCCCGAGCTACCGCCAACAACGCTTCGGCTGACACTCGAGACAGCTGCCGAAGGTGATTCAGAGCCGATCGGGACCGACGCCGAGCCCGAAGAGATGGAGACGGGCGGGACGATAGCTGTCGCCGAAGTGGCAGAGATGACAGCCGAAGTAGTGGCGTTGTTCCTACCCGGCACCGGAACCGTCGCACTCGCACTTGCGCTCGCGACGGGAGGAAGGTCGCTGACAGAAACGGTAGGGATCGCGTCCGACGCCGAACCAGGGAGTGAAACCGAGACGGGGATGCTTGTTGCCGTAGGCCCGCCCGTCACACGGCCCGTAAACGTCGAAGTCGGCACTTCCACCGTCGAGGACGAGGAGTCGGTCGCAGTTGGCAAGGGAGGGATGACGATCGTTGCGTTTCCTCCTGCCTGAGTTGCGGACGCGGAGGCGGAGGCGGAAGAGCCGAGCGAGAGGGAGAGGGAGGGGATCTCGACGCTCACGTCTGCCGAGCTCGCGACAGGCGCGGGAGTCGAAGAGGGGGTGGCAGTGGCAGTCAAGGTGCGCGAGAGGAAGGGCACGCGGTGCGGAGTCGTCGTTGTAGTCGTCGAGCTCGAGTCGGTGGAGGAGAGAGGCGCGGAGGCGGCGGTGGAGGGGGAGGGGGAAGAGCCGATGATGGGGATTGTCACTGACGCATCCGCCGAACTCGAGGCCGTCGCGTCCGCAGTCGAAGCCGACGAAGACGAAGAAGGACCGCCCAGGATCCCGCCTACATCCGAATCACTCGTCAGCCCGCTGAAGGCAGGGAACGGGAAGCGAGGAGAGAGGGGTGGACTTACCGAGCTGACTCAGGATCCCTCCATAACTCGCGCTCGCGCTCGCACTCGCGCTCGCACTCGACGCAGGCGCAGACGAAGGCGTCGGCGCAGCATCCGCCGAGGCCGACGAGCTTGATGCGCCAGCGACGGGCCTCGCAGCCGACGTCTGCGCGTCCGAGGAAGTCGCGCTCGACTCTGCGGCTGTAGAAGCGGGAGCGGAGACAGAAGACGGGGAAGCCGAAACCGAGGAGACGGAAGGGGAGGAAGAAGACGAGGGCAAGAGGACGCTCAAAAGCGGGACATCGTTCCCGCTCGCCGACGCGGACGCCTCTGCTGAAGAGGAGAAGTCGACTGTAGAGGCGGAGGAAGGGCGGTTCGCGCCGTAGATGCTGCGACTGATCCCAGCCGACGAAGAGGAAGCCTTGGAAGCCGAGGAAGACGCCTCGGCCGCGCTCGCGCTCGCGCTCGAGTCGGACGAAGCTGCATCGGTTGCGGTCGAGCGAGAGGCGGCAGTCGACGTGGACGAGACGGGATCCGCCTCGGTCACCGTCGCGCGCTTCGTCGTCGTCGAGCTGCTCTCCTCCGTCGTCGACGATGCAGCCGGCGTGGTAGTCGGATCCGCCGAGTAAAACACCGTCGGAAGACCCGCCGTCTTGCGTTCCGAAGCCGAGGTCGAGTCGGAGGCGGAGGAGGACGCGTTCAGACCCGGTACGAGGTCGGTCAATGCTGCGCACGGTCGTCGTCAAGCGGGTGTCAGCGCGTCCATTTTCAGGATTGTTTGAGTTTGTGCGTCGAGTGAGAGTGCGTGTGGACCCTCAAGGGGGCGAGAAGACGAGTTTGAGGTGGACGCGTCGCCGCGTGCCCCAGGGTCGGGAAGTGGAAGAGGGGGGAGGGTGCATGTTGACGGGCCTGAGCCCCCTCTCCTCCTGAGAACGAGAACGTGTAACGCACCCGACTCGAGTACTCCCCTCCTTTGCACCTCCTTGGCATCGTGTCCGAACCCGCGCGCGCGTTTGGGAGGTGCAGGGGCAGCAGCGAACCCGAGCCTCCTGGGCCGTTGGAACTGAGCGCGGTCGTCGTCTGGCTGGGCGAGGGTGCAGGCGGGTGTGAGTACGACGAGGAGTGCGAGCACCTGGGTGGGGTGCATCGCGCGCTGTGTGGCCTTGTGACGAGAGCGAGAGGGGAGGATGTGTTGTTGGACGAGGAGCGAGAGGGGGTGGGTGAGTGGGCCTGAGCGGGGGCGAGTTGGTGCGGTGCGCTGGCTGTAGTGTGTGAGTAGCAGCAGTCGAGTTACGGTCCAGCCGAGTAGAGAAACGAGTGAAAGGGTTGTCGCGAGAGGGAGAGAGCCAGCACAGCGAGGCACACGCCCGCAGCAGCCACATACACGGAGCCCCAGTCTCTCGTCTCTCTTCCAGGGTGCACTCACGCTCACACTGTACACTCACTCACTCATAGCACTCGACCACACCAGCCTGGAGCAGACGAGCTGGGCGGACGACGAGGTGGACGCGCTCTCGTTCCCACAGCTTGCTCCCACACTCAGACGACGCGCTCTATCTTCTCGACACTCGGCCAGCGCTCGCTCTGCTCTTTCTTCACACTCGACGACCACACGCTGCACGCTCAGCGACCCTGCTCGGTGCCCGGGGACAGGCGGACTGGAATAGCACGAGACGCGACTCGTGCAAGGGTCCTGTGTGACCGGACTTTGGCGCTCGCTCCGGAGTCGTGGCCTGGGTGGGTTTAGCCAGGCGTGGATGGAGGGGAAAGAGAGCAGACGCAGGCAGAACGGGCGGGCGGACCGACTGCTGGCTGGCGGACGAGAGGATTTGCGTCGTTCTCTCCTTGCTCTTCGCCCTCTGCGACTCGCCAGTCCATCACGTACTTCTCTCGCCATTTCTCTTGACTGCACCCGAAGACGCAGCCGGCTTCCCTATGTCGTTGCGAGTTCGAGCGGTCCGTCGACTTGGACACAGCGTCGCTCGCTCGCCCTTCTTCCCACTGAACCAAGCTGCTTCCTCCTCCCCTCCTGCTTCTCGCGCTGACTGTACAGGCACACTGACACTCTGCTTCACCTCTACACGTTCTGTTCGTGCCCGTTGCTGGAAACAGCCGCTGAGGCCAATTCATTCCTGCTGGCTCGTACCGAATCGTCTCCTCCGCCGTCCTCATCTCGGCCTGGCTTCCTCGCCCGCACGCTGATGGAGAGAGGTGATAGGGTCCGTAGAGTGTATCGGCGAGTCGGAGGAGAGAGTATAGTCAAAGGCGCCTCCTTGCAACCGAAGACTGCGGATCCTCTTCTTCGCGCTCCTCGTCTTCCTCCTCTCTCTCGCAAAGCGCTTTTTAGCTCGTTCGACAGTTCTCTAAACACCCTTCCACATCCCCTCACCCCTAACTCCCACCGCTCCACGACTTCCAACACACACCCCTCTCGGACCCCTCCCTCTCCTTCCTCCACACAACCGCTCACCAATGAGCTGGCTCAACCAGCCCTACACCGGGCCATACGGCCAGCCCCAACAACCTCAACAAGGCTTCATGCAGCCCCAACAAACGGGTTACATGCAGGTTCGTCCGCTCTCCCCCCCACCCTCGCGTCACCCCCTCGCCAACCTCGAGCGCGGGCACTGATGGGCTGGGTTGGTGTAGCCGCAGAGGACGGGGTTCGTACCGCAGCAGGGGTACCAGGTTCGTTCCGCGCTCTTTCAGGACTTGAGCGGTGGGCGAAGGGCTCGCTGACGCCGAACCTCTCCTCCGTCCGCCTTGTCGTCCTGCTCTCGCTCGTCTCGCCTCGCTTGCTTCGCGCCTTCGTTTGTTCGTCTGGGATGGCGATCAACAGCAACCCCAGCCTACCGGCTTTGGCGCAGGAGGGATGATGGGCGGGATGGCTCCTCCTCTTCCGATGCAACCGCAGCCGACGGGGTTCATGGGCGCTCCGATGCAGCGTCCGATGGCGACTGGGTTCCCTCAACAAGCTCCCCCTCCTCCCCAACAACAACAACAACAACAGCCGGCGCGCCTCGTCCCCCAGCCAACAGGGTTCAACTCGTCCGGACTCGGCGCAGGCGTCCAGCAGAGCTTCCTCTCGACGTTCATGCCAGCCCAGACCATCCAAGCACAAGCTTCGTCGTACATCCCTCCTTCGCAGATGCAATTCGCCTCTCAACAGCCCCTCTCGGCCCAACCAACCGGCGTGCCTCCTCCCTTGCAACAACAATTCCAGTCGTCCAACCTCGCCCAAACCGGTCAAGCACAAGTCGCCATCCCGTGGGAATTGACCAAGGAGGAGAAGAAGCGGTATGACCAGATCTTTCGCGCGTGGGACAAGGGTGGAAGTGGGTTCTTGCCCGGGAGCATGGCGAAGGAGGTGTTTGGACAAAGTGGGTTGGGACAGGAGGATTTGATGGCTATTTGGTGCGTTGCGCGATCCTCGTCTCCTTCTCCCGCGACGCCGTACGAGCAAGAGACTGACGGCTGGACTCTGCGGTGCGCAGGAACCTCGCCGACGTCTCTGACCGCGGCAAGCTCAACATTGACGAATTCCACGTCGCCATGGGACTCATCTACCGTCGCTTGAACGGGAACCCGATCCCCCATACCTTACCCGCTGAGATGGCACCCCCCTCGGCGCGGGACCTCGAAGACTCGGCAAACTTCCTTACGTCCCTTCTGAAGAACGATACGAATCGGCGTGCGACGCAGGGGGACGGAGCGGGGCAGAGTCGAGCCAAGATGAGGAGTTTGCATGAGCAGCCTCAGCACGGAGGGGCGTCGAGGAAAGACGCGACCGTCTTTCGGAACGACGATGACGCGGTCCCGGTGTACAAGAGCAGTTCTCGCCACCTCAATCGCGACGACGTGCGGTCTTCCTCGTCGCGCGGGAAGGACTCGCCTTCGAGCGAGTTGGACGACGTCAAGCGTCGGTTGAGGGATGCGCAGCGGGACGTTGATCGTTCGCGGGACGAGGACGACGAGGAGGAAGACTTGAAGGAGGAGTTGAGGAGGTTGAATCGCAAGATCCAGCGCGTGCAGGATGACCTCGACGATAACCGTCGCAGTGGGCGTCGGACGGCGGCCAAGGACGAGGAGCGCAGGATGCTCGAGCGCGAATTGCTCCGCCTCGAGCACGAGGATTTGCCGCGATTGGAGAAGCGCATCGAGGACAGGGAGCGCGAGAAGAGGCTCGAGAGGAAGAAGTATGCGGTCGAGAGGGACGACAGGAATGCGACGTTTGGGAGGTACGATGATCGGCGGGACCGCGAGCGCGACCGCTACGAGCGCGAGCGTGACCGCGACAGGGGATACTCGGCGTCGAGGTATGGGAACGGCGAGGACGACGACCGCGACGAGGAGCGCGGGTACAACCGCGGAACGTACGACCGCGATGGTCGCGACAGGTCCCGCTACGCTCCCTCGCCTCCTCGTCGGCAGAGCCCGCCCGCCCGCTCGCGCACGCCGCCTCCTCCGCCGCCTCCTCCCGCTGCAGACAAGAAGATCGACGCGCCGCCTCCTCCGCCGCCGACTCAGCCGCCCGCTCCTGCGGGTTCGAGCCCCTCCCCCGCTCCGGACCTCAAGTCGATGTCGCCCGCCGAGCGTCAGGCGTTCATCCGCGCCGAAGCGCAGCGTCGTGTCCAAGAGCGTCTGCGCGCACTCGGCGTCGCAGCACCGTCGGCCGGCACAGGCGTCGACACCTCGGTCCAGGAGCGCCTCGAGGCTGACAAAGCCGAAGCGGCGCGCAAGGCCGCCGAAGCGGACGAGCAGCTCAAGGCGAAGGAGCTCGAGCGCCAGGCTCGTCTCGAGCGCGAGAGGCAGAAGGGCGTTGCGGTTGAGCAGGCGCTCCAGGAGACGCAGCGCGAAGGAGAGGTTGTCCAGCAGGTGAGGGAGGAGATCAAGGGCGCTGGAACGCTCGAGGGTCAGGGGAGCGAGCCGCAGCACGCTGTCAAGGCTGCGGAGGACCAGCTCGATGCGGAGGAGAAGGCGCTTCGCGAGCGCGAGGAGCAGCTCCAGCGCGAGAAGGAGGAGCGCAGGAGGCGCATCGAGCAGCTTGAGCGCGAAGCCAAGGAGGCTGAGGAGAACTTCCAGCGCAATAAGGCGGCGTTCTCGTCGGCAGGCAAGGCCAAGGCCCCGCCTCCTCCGCCCGCGTCGAGGGGCAAGCCGGCACCGCCTCCTTCGAGGAAGCCTGCGCCGTCGCCCGCTCCGACCCGCTCGCTCCAGCATGATGACGATGACGACTTTGCCGCGCCCGCTCCTCGCTCGGCGGCAGCTTCGCCTGCGCCTCCTCCTGCGCCGCCTGCACCTCCCGTCCCGACCGTCGCGTCTCCTCCGCCGTCCCTCAGCCCGCCAGCCGTGACGTCGCCGGCGAAGAGTCCAAGCACGAACCCGTTCCACCGTCTCTCAGGCGGCGGCGCACCCTCTCCCGCTGCCGCGAACGGCGCCGGCAAGCCCAACCCCTTCTTCGCATCGGCCGCTCCGCCTGCGGCACCTGCGCCTCCTCCCGCTCCGCCTGCACCCGCCGCCGCCGCCGCCGCTAGCAAGCCTGCCTTCCGCCCGCCTCCCTCGGACGACGACGACTGGGACGCACCTGCCGGCCTCGAGAAGGACGTCGACGAGTCGGACAGCGACGACGAGCCGGCTCTCGGTTCCGCTCGCGCTCGCCAGGCGGCACTCGCGCAGAACCTCTTCTCTGGCCTCGGTCTTGGCGGAGGACGCTCGTCGCCGTCGTCGTCGACTTCGCCTACCCGTTCGGCTGTGGCCTCGCCCGCTCCGGGTGCCAACGGTGCTCCCGCGCCGCCTCCGCCGCCTCCCGCGCCCGGCGCACCTCCCGCCCCGAAGGCTCCCTCGGTGCCGCTCGGCGGCGCAGCCGGACCAGCCGACCGAGGCGCTCTCCTCGGCCAGATTCAGGGCGGCCTCAAGCTTCGTAAGGCTACGACCGTCGACAAATCTGGCCCAGTCGGCGCTGGTGCAGTCATCGGCGATGCGAGCCCGCCGGTTCAGCACTACGTACCGCCGCCCTCGCCGCCGAGGGTGCCGACGCCGCCGCCTCCTGCCGCATCTGAGCCCGAGCAGTCGTACCAGCAGCTTCATGAGCCTGAGCAGGCGGCGCCTGCACACGAGGAACCCGAGACGCTTCCTGCGATCGTTACGGAGGACCCGCTCGATGCGGTCGATCTCACCAAGAGTGCGTGCCGGATTGTCTGTTCCCGCTCTCTTTCTCTCGCTAACGTTTGCCTCCGCAGCCATCCGCGTCCGCTCGCTCTACGGCTACGAGGCGCAGCGCGACGAGGACCTCAGCTTCGCTGAGAATCGCGTCTTGCTCGCTCACCCCGCCAAGGACTCGAGCGGCGACTGGTGGTACGGCTCGACCGAGCTCGAGGGTGCCAAGCTCGGCTGGTTTCCCAAGGGCTACATCGAGGAGATTCGCGGTGAGCTGTCCTTGCGTGGAGCCGGTCGTCAAGCGGACTTCGCTGATGGCGCTTTGTTCGCAGCCCAACCCGCACGAGCGCTCTACTCGTATACGGCCGCTTCGCCTGACGAGCTGTCGTTCGAGGAGGAGACAAACCTCGCCATCGTCGACCGGTCGGACGAGAGCTGGTGGAAGGCGGAAAAGGACGGCGTGATCGGACTGGTGCCGGCCACGTACTTCGAGATCAGTCAGTAGACGCTTCGTCAACTACACGCCCCCCAACCCTCGGAGGAGGAGAACAAGGTGGAGGAGACGGAGCAAGTGTTGACACCGCTGCGTCCCCTCTCCCTCGTTCCCCTTCGACCTGAACCTCCGTACTGAAAAGATTGTGACACTGAAACTATTCTGCAACTTCGTTCCTCGCTCCTCATCATCGCCGCGCTCCTTTTCGCCTGCCGAGAAACAGGTGCTCCTGGCGAGAACGGCGCCGCTACCCAGGCTTCGAACGGCACTCATCTCGACGCCTTCGACTCGAGCGACGACGAGCCTGACAGTGAGGACGAGGAGTCGAGTGCGGCTCGCGAGAAGGAGCGGCTCAAGGTGCTCGAAGCGGCGGGCTTGCTGGTCAAGGCGCCTGAACCCAACGAGACTCCGAAGCGGCGTCGCCGACCACCACCTGCTCGCCCGCCACGTCAACCTCGTTCCTCTGTTGTGCCTTCGCTGACTCAGGATAGTCGACCTGCGGCGGAGGAAGTGGAGGACGAGGAGGAGGAAGCTCGACCGGAGGAGAGCGCGGAGCGCATGGAAGACGCTTACGATGTGCGTCATTCCCGGGCTATGCGACTATCAGGAGCTGACTGCAAGGCGCCTCTCGCAGCTGTACCAACGCGCGATGCGAGAGCAGCACTCCGCGACGCTCCATCCTCCGCCCACACCGTCGCCTTCGCTTCCGCAAGGATCGCCACCGCCTTCTCCTGGCTTGTCGGTCACTCCATCGACGACAGCTGCGGTCAAAGACGCCTGGCACAGCACGACTGCAAACTTGTTCGGCCGAAGAAGCAGGTCCGGAACCGTCGCAACGGCTGACAGGACTCGACCAGTCATCAGCTCGCCTCTCGTCCCCCAGGGCGAGTCGAACGAAGAGTCGAATAGAGCGAGCGGCGTTTTCGGAACGGTGCGTGGCTTTCCTCTTTCTTGCGGAATCTTTCTGAACCTTGCGTTTGTGCAGTCCTGGTCGAGCCTGGTCGACGAGTCTGCCCTAGAAGGCCTTCCCGACTCCGAACGCAAGCGGCAAGAGGCGATCTTCGAGCTCGTCGCGACCGAACAGAGCTACGTGCAGTCATTGCAGCTCGTCATCGAGGTGAGCCTGACCTTCGCAGCTCGAGTCGTCGTCCAGTACTGATCCGCTTTCCCACAGGTCTTCCTGAACGCGCTGCAGCCTGTTCTACCTGAGAAAGCGCAGCAGATCATCTTCGCCAACATCGAAGATATTGTGCTGTTCAACACCGTGCTTTCTCCTACCATCGTCCTCGCGTCCTCGACTCGGGTTGACTCTTCCATATCGTCAGGTCTTCCTCTCGGAGCTCGAGGAGCGACAGCGAGAGTCTCGCCTGTACATCAACACGATCGGCGACGTCGTCAAGGAGCACATGAAGGGACTCGGCAGCCACTACCGTGGATACTGCGTCAACCAGTCGAACGCCGCGCGTACTCTCAAGGACCTGAAGAGGTCGGACTCGTCGCTGAGGAACTTGCTTGACGTGCGCGAGATAGCGAAAGTCATCTAGAGACGGCGGACTGACCCTTACCTTGCCGTCTCGCAGGGCCTTCGCGTCAAGAACCTCGAACTTGAGCACTTCCTCCTCGAGCCGATGCAGCGCGTCACTCGATACCCTCTTCTCGTCAACCAGGTGCGTCGCGAGAACGGATCTGCGCGTCCAGGTGCCTGATATTATTCCTTCGCCAGATCCTGCGATACACCCCTGCCGACCATCCTGATCACCAGCCGCTCGAGCGTGCTCTCCAAATCGCCGAGACGACCCTTGACGACATCAACGAGGCTGTCCGAGCGCATGAGAACCAGGAGAAGCTTGCGTGGTTGACGGACACCGTCGTCTTCCCCGGCGTTGCGGGAGTGCGTCTCTTGCTCTCCCGTCTTCCGCTGTCCGCTCAGCTGACGTCCGAACACAATGCAGCGCCTCGACTTGACCGCCCCCACTCGCCTGCTTGGCCCTCGCCGCATCGTGCGCGAAGGCAAACTGGAGAAGGCCAAGTCGAGGCGTAAACTCCAGGCCTACCTCTTCAACGATTTACTCCTCTTGACGGAGGACCAAGGGTCGACGCAGATTGTCTACCGCTACGTGAGCCAGACACGTTCTCTTCCTTGCGCATCGGGCTGACGCGTTCCACCGCCAGCCCATCCCGCTCGAGGAAGGCTCCGTCCGCCCTCACCCTCGCGACAACACCGACTTCCTCATCACTCACCGCGGCGACGCCATTCGCCTGCGTGTCGAGAACAGTCGGCTGGCGTTCGCGTGGGTTAGGGATATCGACCAGGCGAGGGGGAAGGTCCTGAAGGCTATCGAGGCGGCGCGGTTTGGCTGAGCGGAGGGGAAGGGATACCCCGAGGTTGTGCAGCATTCCCTGTTGTCGTTTGATACCATTCCGATTGCAACGGAGAGAGTGCGAGTTGCAAGAGACGAATCTACAACAACAGCTGCGGAGAGGGTCTACTACATCTGCATTTTATTCTTGCATGCGAGGCGGACCGAACGGGGTACAAGCGAGATGCTCGTGCCGGAGAGCGCGGCAGCGAGGTCGTCGACATCGGCGGACGAGGTGACGATTGGAGGCGGAGACGGTTCGAGGTGCGGCGGCGATTGGTGCCGCTCCTGCGCAGGGGAAGGCGGCAATCCCATCGCCTCCTCCGAGCTTCCTCTCCCTCGTTCCTGCCCGTCTCGCGGCTTCCACTCCCGCCTAACCATCCCTCCACCCTTCTTCAGCACGTTCTCGACGCCCCAGACCGTGACCGAGAAGTAGTACTGCGAGGGGTAACCGTGCTGAGCGATGAGGTGGAGTCGGCGGTTCTTCGGGGTGGAGAAGAGTTGGGTGCAGGAAGGGAGGAAGCAGGCGAACTGGCGAGGCAACAAATCAGCTTCTCCCGTGAAGGGAGGAAAACGACTGGACGCACGATCTTATCCCCTCGCTCGTGCTTGAGCTGCGCAAGCTCATCGTGACATTCCGTCAAATGCAGCTGCAACATCCTCTCGTCCGGAAAGACCCTGCCGCAAATCCTCTCCTTCCTCCCGTCCTCCCTGTACCTGTACCGCTTCTTCTCGCTCTTACCGATCGCGAAGTCAAAGGTCGAAGGTGGGGCGGTACATACGAAGGCATGGTAGACGCGGTGGTGCGCTTCGAGGGAGGAGGAGGAGGAGAAGGTCGAGGGGGTGCGGTCGCACGTGGGCGGGAGCGTGCAGGTCCACTGCGACCTGTTGCGGCACTTCTAAGCGCCAGTTTCACAGTGTTACAACTGGTCACGGAACGGGTCACGCACTGTGAGGGGGACGACGACCGGTAGACCTTGGTCGAGGGAGAGGGCGGCGCAGACAACGAGTCGGACGAAGCTGACGAGCCAGACGCCGAGCGAGGGCGTTTATGGGAGTCTGCCATATTGCAACATCCCGCAGGAGCGATTGTGCGGTGACTGGGAGGATCACAACCTCGCTCGCGACCCTCTAGCCTCGACAACTCGCTGTGAATCCTCCTGGTTCGGCTGCAGGATGGGCAACGTTTCACTACATTTCTCAAGCGTGCTAACGCGAAGTCTGCTGCTCACCCGTGCTTTCGGCGGTCCTGCATCTCCTCCCGACATCTTCATCAGCTGAACGAGCTAGCACGGCGGCGATGACTTGGAGGGCTCGAACTGGTACGCGGAATGGCTTAGATATTGCTCAGAAGGGCCCGGCTGCGACGCCTACTCGTCTGAACGCGCAGTCACCCGGGCTCTTCGCCTTCCTCTCCTGCTCGCCTCCTCGTTCGAATGTCACGGTGTTCTGCCATTCTTGCGGCTCGCTTGCCTCGCAGTCGCAGCGAGGGATGGTGTCTGCGAGAATTGCCGCCCCCGCCGCCGCCGCTAACATTGGCTGACCTTTCTCCTGCCTCGCGCCTTTCGCTATCCCGCCGTGCCGCCAGGCTTGATTCTGCGACCTCGCTGATTAACGAGCATTGCCTTTCGTGCAGACATCTCGTTCACGGACCAGCGCACACCTCGCTCTCGCCGGCTGCCCCTCGCTCGAACAGTCACTCAGCTTGTTGCTCGCTCGGGCTGTACCAGCGCTTTCCTCTCGCTGCCATGAGCATGTTCTTCTCATCGCACTGCGGCGACTCGCACACCAGCAGCGATACGGCGTCGCTCTTCCCTCGCTGGACTCCGGTTTTCCCGGCTGTTGTCGCGAAGAGACTTGCGCCGCAGCGACTTCCGCCTCGATAGCGCTGCAATGGAAACACGAGTACATTCGAAAGAGCATACGGTAGTCCCGCAAGCCCTTCCCCTCGGCAGCACACGACCTGCCATCTCTCCCCGCCATCCCATCGGCGCGTCCTCGGCGCGAAGTTGGCTTCCCCTCTTGACTTTCACCACACCGCTCCGGGCCACGCGCTGACACCTGCTACACTCGAGTACACCCTCAAACACACGCTCACTGCCCTCAAGACCGCGCCGGACCGCATCCTCACCTCACACACTCACCCACCCTCTTTCTTCGACCCTCCCGCGCTCACAAACGAGATGTCAATCTTCACTGCCTCCGCCGCCGTACAGAAGCGCTCGCGCGACGATGGCGAGCCCGAAGTGTCGCCTGGCAAGCGCGTCAAGGTGCGTCCAGCTCTCTCTCGTCCTCCCTCCCTCCTCATTCTCTCCCTTCCTCGCGAAAGGGTCCTTCCGCAAAGGGCAACCCGCATCGCCCGAGCTTCGCCTTGGCGGGCACTCGGAAGAGCTTGCACGGGCACGAGACACGACTGACACGCTGCCTCGCACCCGTCGCGACCCCGCAGACATTCGACTTCCACCGCGAACCCGCCGCGGCTCAGCATGTCTCCGCACCGCCGCCAACCAGCTTCGCCGGCGCGCTCGCTCAGCAACAGCAGCGTGCGCTCGAGATGATGGACCAGGGCGCGATGGACCGCGAGGATGTCGAGATGGACATGGACGCGGCCGAGCGCTTGGAGAGCAACCCGGTTCACCCGTGGACGGAGGCGGTTAGCGCGCCGAGGATGCTGCACCAGCGTGCGTGTGCGTTTGCTCGAGACTGAAGCGAAGGCCGTGCGAGCTGACGGACGTTCTCTTCCACTCGCAGACTCGAACAACTCGCTCTCGACCGCCTCGTCGTCCTCGATGCCCGGCACTCCCCTCGACCTCCCCTACAATGAGCAGTGGAACCCGTCCGCCGGCGGACCGTTCTGCCAACAACAACAGCAGCCGTCGCAACACGACATTCGCCTCCCCTCCACCTCGAACCCGACCTCCTTCACCGACATGAACGGCCGCACACACGTCTTCTCTTCCTCCCCTCCTCTCTCGGCGTACCCTCCGCCACCCCCCTCCCCAGCAGGCGGCGCCTTCGCCCAGCCCCAAGCTCCCGCCGCGCCACTCAACTTCCCCTCGAACCCGTGGTCCTCGCAAAAGACCACTTCGGGCGTGATGCGCATGTGCACGGGCGTCTCGATGGGCGCAGGGATCGAGCTCGACTCGGCTGTGCGCGAGTTGGAGCATCCGGTGTACTATGGGTGGGATTGCCCGAGGCAGAGCAACACGCTCAATATGGGCGCGCATCTCATCTGAATCCCACGCCCACCTTGGCTGGGAAGGGGGAGGGTGAGATCTGAGGGAGCGCTGCAGGAGTCGCGTGGGCCGTCGCCGAGGAGAGGGATGTTGAGGAGGTTCGAGAGGTGGACGGACGAGGAGGACCGGCTGGTCGCGTCGCCTTTTTCGACGATTCCGTCCAGCTCCTCGCTCGTCCCGCCTCTCGCCTGATCGTCCGAACCCTCCCGACCACTCACAACGTTTACGACACTTGCGCTCACGGTCTTTCGCCTTACTGTCCTCCTTCCGCCCCGCCTTCCTCCTTCGCCCATCGTCTCGCTACCTCATCTGTCCGCTTTCCAACACACGCCACACATCCAGTCCTGTCGCTCACACTCCTATTCCGCCTCGCATCACATCATTCTGCTCCTCCTCGCATCTCCCGAGTTCTGTTGTCGTCCTTCCTTTTCATCCTGTGCATCGGCTTCGCGGTTCCAAGCTTCCCTTTGTTCCTCCATCACCTCGTTGTCACGCCAAAAGCGGCGCTCGTCGTCGCCCCTCCGTCCTTTTTGTCGCCTTTCGTTGTCCAGCTTTTCTCGTGTCTTCGTTCGTAGGGCTTGTTGCATGATACTGTACTTCTCGCGCCACTCGCGTCTCTAGGCTGCACGAGAAGCTCGCACCTCCGCACTCCCTGCTCGTCGCCCCTCTCCTCCTCTTCCTCCTCCAACAATCGCCTGTCACCCGCGCCGTCACGCTCGAACGATCGCCACATGCTTATTATCATACAGGCCTGCACCTCGTCAAACCGCTGCGCTGCTTCGCTCGCCTCTCGCCTTGATCACCTCGGCCGCGACGAGGACAAGCGGCTGCTGGAGGTCTCTTCACGACGTGCGCACGCTGCAAGAGCACTGGACAGCCTCGTCTGGGCTTGGCACACGCTCTCCAGACGACCCACGCGGTGCTCCCGCCGGACCTGAGGCGAAAGACCCTCGCCTCTCGCCTGATGGCCAAAGTCTCGCTGTCGCAGCAGAATCGCCTATCTTTTTAGCGGATGGCACGATACTCGACGACAAGGGCTCCTGTCGACAATCGCACACAGGGCACTCAGGCGAGGACGCGCCGCTGCTCTTGACCTCCTTCTCGTTCCCCTCTCGCTTGTCCGCTGGTCTTCCTAGCGTCCATGGCCGCTTCGACCGCCGCTGCCCCAGCCAACCAAGAGCTCAAGAGCGAGTCGGCATTCACGAACGCCTCCTTCGAACCGCCTGAACGTCCCAAGATAACGACCCGCCAGACGCTCGTTCTCGCCTTCCTCTCGCTCGGCGTGATCTATGGCGACGTACATGCGCCCCTGAGCTTCAGAGGATTGTAGCTGACCCTTTGGAGCGCGCAGATCGGGACGTCGACGCTCTACACGCTTAACGGAATCTTTCCGGCTGCTGGCGCGATGCCTAGCGAGGAGGACATCGTTGGAGGTGTCTCCGCGTGCGTGCCGGTACAAAACGATTGTCTCTCTCGCAGGCGGCGCTGACTCCCGCTCGTCCGCAGGATCGTCTGGGCGATCCTCCTCGTCCCGGTCATCAAGTACTGCCTCATCGCGCTCGAGTTTGGCACGTCGCACGGCGAAGGCGGCCCCTTTGCCGTCTTCACGACGCTCTACCCTCCCCGCCAGTCGAAGCAAGATGGCTGGCGAACCCTGACGACCTACACCATGGCGACTGCGCCTCCATCCTCACTCGCCGCCACCTCGTTCCTCCACCGCCCGCTCATCAAGCTCTTTCTCTTCTGCCTCACCCTCTTCGGCGTCTGCCTCACGGTTGCCGACGGCATGCTTACGCCCGCCGTCTCTGTCACTTCAGCCATCGTCGGTCTCTCCTACGGCGCACCAAAAGCCGCCAACGCAGTCGTGGGCATCTCATGTGGCGTCCTCGTCGTCCTCTTCATGGTCCAGCCATTCGGAACGAAGAAGATCGCCACCCTCTTTTCGCCTATCGTCCTCGTCTGGCTCGGACTGAACGGCATTTGCGGGATCATCAACATCGCCGCTCATCCGGCCATCTTCCGCGCTTTCGATCCATCCCGCGCCGTCATGCTCTTCGTCCGGACGAAGAACTTTGACCTGCTCGCAGGCGTGATCCTCTGTATCACGGGTGTTGAGGCGCTCTTCGCTAAGTGCGTCGCCTGTTCTCCTGCCGCTTCTCACACCTATCATTCGATACTAATGCTCGCTCGCCCGCAGCCTCGGCCAGTTCTCGAAGGGCTCGATCCGCCTCGCATTCTGCTGCTTCGCCGCGCCCTGTCTCGTCCTCCAGTACCTCGGCCAAGGCGCCAAGCTCGTCACCGGCGGCGAAGCAGTCCTCTCGAACGTCTTCTTCAACGCGATCCCCGGCGGCGTAGGCGGCGGCCTCTGGTGGACCGTCTGGATCTTTGCCGTCCTCGCGGCAGTCATCGCTTCTCAAGCAATGATCACCGCGACATTCAGTCTCGTCGAGCAGCTCGTCTCGCTCAACGTCATGCCGCCCATCCGCATCGTCCACACCGACTCGACCTCGCGCGGCAGGATCTTTGTCCCGGCAGTCAACTTCCTCGTCCTCGTCGGCACTCTCGGTCTCACGATCGGCTTCGGCACCGAAGCGGGCTTGACGAACGCCTACGGACTCGCAGTCTCGGGCGTCATGATAATCACGACGACGATTCTCGCCGTCGCGATGGCCCAAGTCAAGCACCTCCCCGTCCTCGTCGCGATAGGGTACTTCCTCCTCTCAGCCTTCATCGACGGCCTCTTCTTCGGCGCGTCCCTCAAGAAAGTCCCGACTGGCGCGTGGTTCTCCATCGGCCTGGCGACGATCCTCCTCGTACTCTTGCTCGGATGGTCGTGGGCACGCGGACTCGAGGAACAGTTTGACAAGAATCATCGGTATAGGCTGTCGGAGATCATGAAGCCGTCGAGGGGAGGAGCGGATGCCGCAGCGACCGAGAAGAAGGACGCAAAGGAGGGCGAGGGCAAGACGGAGACGGAGACGGCAGCGGTCGCTCAGCTCGAGCGAGGCGGAGAGGCGGGTCCCGTCCAGAGGCGCAGGCCGCATCCGCCGGCTTACGAGGCGACTGTTGGCGGTGCTTCGCTCGCCAGGCTGCCCGTGTTTGCCCTGTACGTCGCGCGCTGGCTCCGCTTCCTCCGTCCGAGGCTAATCTACGTTTCCCGCTCGCAGCTTCCACAACCATTCCTCCTCGAGCTCAGACGGCGCCCCTCACTCCTTCGTCGGCTTCCTGCGCTCCTACCCCGCCCTCCCTCGCATCATCGTCTTCCTCTCCGTCCGCGTCGTCGGCGTCCCTCACGTCACCCCCGAAGACCGCTACCTCGTCGACCGCCTGCGCCAGTTCGATGGACTCTATACAGCGACTGTCTCCTTCGGGTATCGCGATAAGATCGATTTGTCGGACGTGGCGAGGCCGTTGAGGGATAGGATTGTGGCGCTCGAGTCGCGGTCGGTGGAGGGTCGGGGGGCGCTGGAAGAGAAGGTGGCGAAGATTGACGAGGCGCTCAACGGCGCTGTCACCCACATGTGCGTCCCTTCTCTCCCGCGGAAAGCGGCAGTGACTTGCGCTCTTCTAGCAGTCGAATGGAACCTCTGCTGGCGGTGCAACGCTGACACCTTCGCATTCGCAGCCTCCCGCACTACCACGTCTCCGCCGACAAGTCCTCTCGCCGCCCGTGGCTCGTCAACTACCTCCGCTCGTTCATGCTCGAGGAAGTCTACCGACGAGTGAAGGTCAATTTCGACGCGTACGAGGGCTGGGACTTTGGCTCGGAGGAGGACGTGTTGAGGATGGGTGTTGCGGCGACGTTGTGACAGGGCGTGCACAGTGCAGGGTGGGGAGTCCCGAGAGAGGGAAGGGAGGATTGCGAAGGTCGACCTTGTCCTCCTCCCTCGAGCGTTTCCTTGCGGGTTGTATGTGCAATACCTGGGCTTTCCTGGCACCGTGGGACGCTCGCCGCCCCCCATCAAACAGTCGAACGAGCACCTCGCCCAACGCTCTGGTCATTGACTTGCTTTGTCGACGGTAGCTGTCGGCTTGCATTCGGGACTGCTCCTTTCCTCGTTTCTCCGACTCGAGACGTCGTTCTCCGGTACTCTGCTTGCTCGTACGAGACAGTCTTGCGAGGCTGGCTCTCTCAGCCTTTCACGAGTCTGTGACTCTGTGCGAACTTGGCCGAGTTCACTCGTGTGGGGTCGTCACCGCTTCACCTCCTGCTGCACCAGCTCGACGGTACTACACGCGTGTACAGCATGCTCGGGACTACTGCTACGGTCACACGAGCGGCGCGACCATCCGCACGCACCGCCGCGACCTCTGCTCTTCGCACGAGCAAGTTGACATCTCCGGCTTCGTCGACTCGACTCTTCTCCTCCTCGCCGCGCTGGGACAAGCAGAAGCTCGTGATCTTGGGTTCAGGATGGGGTGCGTTCATTCCGCTGAGACCGAAGGCGGAGGGAGCTGACCGCCGTCTCCTCCGCGCCTCCGCTCGCTCGCAACTTTCAGGCGGCTACGAGGTCCTCCGAAAGGTGGACAAGAAGCGCTACGACGTGACGGTCATCTCGCCGAACTCGTACTTCGCTTTCACGCCTCTACTGGCGAGCGCGTCCGTCGGCACTATCGACTACAACTCCGCCCTCGAGCCAGTCCGGCGCTTCCATGACATTGTACGTCCTCGTCGAGCCCTCGTATAAGCTGCGAAGAGCACAAACAGTCCTGCGCAGACCTACTACCAAGCCTGGGCGGACAAAGTCGACTTCGCCCGAAAACAGCTCGTCTGCATGCCCGCGACCGGTTCGAGCACGCGCAAACGCATCAACGCCTCCATCTCCGACGCTACCGACAGCTCCGTCCAGCCCACTGCCTCCTTTCCCGGCTACAAGCCCTTCGAGATCTCCTACGACAAGCTCGTGATCGCTGTCGGTTGTTACTCGGCGACGTTTGGCATTCCTGGCGTTTCTGCCAACGGGTATTTCCTCAAGGACATCCGGGTGAGTTTAGCCTGCTTAGTACGCGAAGATTTGCTGACCCTCCCACCACCAGGACTCGAATAAGATCCGCTCCCGAATCCTCGAGTGCTTCGAGCTCGCGAGTCAGCCGACAGTGACGGACGTCGAGCGGCGAAACCTCCTCTCCTTTGCGATTGTTGGCGGTGGACCGACAGGTGAGCTGCGGCTGGACGTCCAGAAGGTTTCTCGCTGACCGTTCGACTCGCGCAGGCGTCGAATTTGCGGGCGAGCTGCACGACCTGACAACGACTGAGCTAGCCAAAGCCTACCCCAAGCTCTCTCTACTAGTAAACATGTGCGTCCACTTCGCCTCACGTTCCGTACAACCCTGACCTTCGCCCGCGCAGCACGATCTACGACGTCGCGCCCGGCATCCTCGGCTCGTTCGACAAGAGTCTCGCCGAGTACGCGACAGCCAAGTTCGTGCGAGAGGGGATCCAGATCAAGGGCTCGAGGCATGTCACAGCGGTGCATGAGGGGTATCTGGAGATCAAGGAGGAGGGCAAAGGTGCGTTCCTCTCGTCGGATTTTGCGAAAGCGGTGATTGATGAGTCGGTGGCGCAGTCCCGTTCGGTTTGCTCGTTTGGAACACCGGCCTTGCCCCGAACCCCCTCATTCAGTCGATCAAAGACTTGCAGAAGGACGAGAAGACTCAGAGGTGCGGTCATCTGCTTAATCCCTCAGAGCCGGAGCTGATTTCCGATGTCGCAGTCTGAAGATCAGCGACACTTTCAACCCGGTGACGAACGAGGGGAAGGAGCTCAAGGACGTGTTTGTCATTGGGGACGCGAGCGCGCTAAAGGAGAAGCTGCCGGCGACTGCTCAGGGTGCTTTCGCTTCCTTCTCCTGCCATACACACATACTCACGCTACATTCTACGTCGACAGTCGCCTCGCAGGAAGCGCACTGGCTGTCGAAGATCCTCAACGCCGACGCGCGAGGACAGGATCCTCCCGGCGGCTTCACTTTCCACAACCGCGGCGTACGTGCCCCCGCTCTGCCCCTCTCCTCCTCTCTTACATCCTTCGTGAGCAGACCATGGCATACCTCGGGGACTGGTCCGCCATCCTCGACCGGAGCCAAGTCAAGGAAGGCCCGAAAGGCGAGTTGACAGGCCGAACAGCATGGCTCGCCTGGCGCTCGGCGTACTGGCTTCAAGCGCTGTCGTTCCGCAACCGCGTGTCGCTGGCTTACGTGCGTTCCCCTCTCGTTTCTTAGGCGAGGAGCGTAGGAAATGACTTTGGACGGGTCTCGCAGCACTGGTTCGCGACCTGGCTGGGCGGACGGAGGCTCTCGAGGTTTTGAGCGGACCAGGGCGGCATAAGAAGCCTAGCATGGCCTATAGATCGCGCGGACACTGCATATCATGTCGACCTTCGCAAAGTCGACAAGGCAGAGCGGTCGGCACAATCTCCCTCGTCGCTCGCAAGCCTCGCTCCGTTGTACCTCATTGCGAATGCTTGGACCTCCCAAGGCCGCCAAAACAAGCCGCCCTAAAGTCAAGGTAGCCGGGACGACGTCACTTGTCCTCCGCCTCCGCCCCGCTTATCTCTCGCTCTCTCCACCTTGCCTGCTTGTCTTTGCACCCGCTAGACCGTCACTATGCCTCCCAAAAACGAGCCCACGCCCATCGTCGAGCCTATCCAGGGCCAGGGAACGAAACCATCGCCTGGCCAGCAGCCTATCCACCCCTCTCCCGTCGTTGACGAAGGACCCTCCGACTCGACTATCCCGCCGAACCAGCGCTCTTCCGACACTCAACGACCAGGCACGCAAGACGCCTTGCGAGGACAGGGAAACTCGGCTACCAACACCAACTTCTCGAGGGAGGACTATGCGCCCGCTCTGAGCGAGCAGCAGAAGCAGGATAGCGAGTACAAGAAGGCTGAGATGCAGCATCGGCTGGGAAGACCGGGCGGGAAGGACGACTTCAGGCAGACGGGGGCGAAGAGCGGGCAGGGAGAACCGACGCCGGGAAAGGTGCGTTTGGGCGTGTCTTCTCCGTCCTCCCTCTGCGGACGGTATCGTGTTGCGGAGACTTGGGGCGAGTCGAAGACATGGACGAGGAGAGCGACGACGTCGCACTCTGCGAAGGGAAGCTGACTTCCTTCTGCTCGTCGCAGCCTCACGCCGATCCGAACACGAAGGGCAGTCTGATCGAGGCAGGGACAACGATGGCAGGCGCAGGAGGAGCCGATTCGGGCGTGCGTCTCGTCTCCTTCGCCCTTTCTCCCTGGCGCCTCCGCCTCGACTCGTTCGCTGACATTCAACGCTGATGGCAGTTGTACCCCCACGCAGATTGAGAAGCAGGCGCACGGAGCGGACGTCAGGAAGGGCGTAAAACCGAAGCCGAAGCTGTAGAGGCGAAGAAGTCTGTATCAGTGCCCGCAACCTGTTGTTTCGCCGTCTCACGCCTGCGCCCGCGAAAGACTAGCAAACGCGACATGCATTGCGAGAGTAAACGAGCCAAACGATGGACAACAGAATGCGGTGGATCTAGGCTGCAGCGCGCTTCTTCTCGGCAACACCTCCCTGCGGCTCCTCGCCTGCCTCCTCCTCCGCCGTGTAGTCGAGTTCAAACATATGTTTCTGGCTGCGCGAGTAGTACTTGGCGGGTTCCTTCCCTTCCACGACGTCGGCCGTGATCAGGCAATACTTGATCGACGAGTCCGGTATCTCGTACATGCTGTCGAGCAGGGCTTGCTCCATGATTCGTCGGAGACCGCGAGCGCCAGTCTGCTTCTTGACTGCCAATGCGGCGACGGCGCGAAGAGCGGGAGTCGTGAAGCTGTGCGCGAGACTCGTCAATCGAGAAGAGCGGGAGGATCGCGAGGTGACACGCACAGGAGCTGGACGCCGCTTGCTGCAAAGAGCTCGGTGTATTGCTTGACGAGAGCGTTCTTCGGCTCCTGCAGGACTCGAAGCAAGTCCTCCTCGGTAAGCGTCTTGAGTGCCGCGGTAATCGGGATGCGCCCGATGAACCTGTCGAGGCCGGTGTCAGCCATCGCCGCAAGCTCGATCAAAGCGGAGGGACGCACTCGGGGATGAGGCCAAACAAAGCCAGGTCGTCCGGCTCACACTGGTCGAGCAGGTGACTCAAGTCCTGCTGCTTGCCATCGGCTCCCTTCCCGCTGGTGCCGCTCAGGAAAGTCGAAGGGTTCGAGGGAGAGAAAGTGGTCGCTGAGTCGGGCGAGTTAATGGATTGAGAGGGTGTAGGCGCGATGCGGCTGGTGAAACCGATGCTGCCCTTTGCGAGGCGGGACTGGATGATTTTCTCGAGGCCGACGCTGTCGACGTAGATGTCAGCGGTGTTCCGATGTCGGAAGACGGATGCTGCGACTCACAAAGCTCCAGCGACGATGAAGAGGATGTTCGTAGTGTCAACAATGACCGCTTCCCGCACTGTCGAATGGCTCATCAGCGTCGTGAGAACCCGCAAGCGAGCAGCGCAACGCACTTGGCCCTCTCCGCATCCCGAACATGCCCGCATTCGGCGGGTTGTAGCCGTACTCCGACACGTTGATGCTCGTGCCTGCACCAGCGAGGTCCGTCAGTACCGGCGAGCGAGAGGAGAGGAACACGTCGGACGCACCCTCCAGCATCTTCAGTAAGGCCTGCTGGACGCCTTCGCCGCCAACGTCCTTCGAGAGACCCCTCGACGAAGAGATCTTGTCAATCTCGTCGATGAAGACGATGCTGTGGTTCGCACAAGACAGTGGGCGTCAGCAAGCCGTAGGATGCGAACCGCGTGACGAGCCGTCGAGCGAGACTCACCCTCGCGAGGCCTTCTCGACATCTCCATCCGCCGCCTCGAGCAACCGCGCAATACAGTTCTCGACGTCCTCGCCCACGTATCCCGCACTCGTCATGCTCGTCGCCTCGGCGCTCGCAAACGGGACGTCCAGCACTTTCGCGAGCGTTCGAACGAGGAGCGACTTGCCCGAGCCGGTCGGGCCCAGGAGGAGAACGTTGGACTTCTCGAAGAGAGGATTCTGGGAGGATGCGGATGGGCGAGGTGGGAGAGGTTGGCCGGGACGTTGGCCGAGGAAGTCGGTGAGGAGGTCGGAAGGGGAAGGCAAGTCGTCGACGGGTGGTCGGTCCTGCTTCGAGGACGAGGCCGCCTTCTTCTCATCTTCCTCCTTCGGCAACTTGTCCTCTGAGGGATCCCAGGGAATCACGCGCGACGATAGCTCCGTGAGGCCGGGTCCAGAGAGAGGCACGTCCTGCTCGTTGATGACGAAGATGGAGGGTCGCTGGAGGATGGGGAAGATGTCGGTGAGGGGCGTGCTGGGCGGCGACTCGATGATGGCGAGACCGTCGTCGGCCGTTCGGTAGAAGCGTCGGCTGGGATTGGACGGAGCCGTGTCGTCGTCTTCCTCCGCTGTCGTTCTTCGTCTCCGTGTCGACTTCGCCGGCTTCGCTTCCTCCGCGCCCTCCTCCGCCTCGCCGTCCTTCTTCGTCGCAACCGCCTTGTCCTTCGGCTCGTCTCCCTCCTCAGCTTCGGCCTCCTCCTCCTTCTTCGCCGCCTTCTTCCCCTTCTTCGGCTTCGCTCCGTCTCCCTCAAAATTTCCCAGGTCAATCGCCACTCCCGCCCGCTTCAACGATTCCTTCAAGGCCTTGAACTGCTTCGCTGAAGGTCGGATCTCGACCCAGCCGTGCATGAGCGAGGCGAGAGGTGCGGCGGTGACGGGTCGCAAGGCGGGGATGACTTGTGCGCCGGTCGGAGGGGCGGGCTCGCCTGAAATCGAGTCGGAGTGGGAAGAGAGCTGAGCGAGTCGAGCGTAATGGTTGTATGTTCTGCGAGCGAGTGCGATACGAGTCAGTCGACCCTCCTCACTCGTCAAGCAACGGCGACTTACGCGACAGCAAGGACCTTCTTAGCCTTCTCCTGTCCAACCACATACTGGTCCAAATGCGCCACCAACTCCCTGGGCGAGCGTCGTCTCCTCTCGCTCTCCTCCCTACTCCGCTCGCTCCACTCTCCCTGGCTCGTCGCCGTTCCAGTCCCGGCCCCGCCTCCTCCGCCGCCTCCAGTCCGTGTATGCGAGAGCGCGCCCGACCGGTGTACGCCGCGAGCAACGCGTCCCAGGCCTCGTGCTGGGGTGGTGGGGCCGGAGGTGGCGAGGGCGAGGAGCGGCTGGAGGTGGGCTGCGGGAGAGCGAGAGAGCAGCAGAGACGGGAGCGGTCGTTTCAGCGTCGAGGCAAGCATGGGAGAGTGAAGAGGAGGAGGAGAAGCGACGAGGACGGAGACCTGTGTGGATGACAAAGGCCGCGAGTTGATAACACAGCGTACAGACTGGCGATGCTTTCGTGAGGGTTTACCGCCTCATGAGAGGCTCTCGCAAGCGCGGGCGAGTAAAACGGAGAAACGAATCATTGCGTCGTCCTCGTCGAACACTCGAAGCGAAACGACGAGGCCAGGGAATAAGCAAGGCAAGATGCGAGCCCGAACAGGGTATACTAAACGACGAACAAAGAGGGTCTGTGAAGCCGAAGCAAGAACAGGTGATTGGAGGAATGCGCGAGTCGCTCAGTGCTTCTCGTGCTTCTTCGCCGCGACCTTCTTGACGAGTCCCGAGAGACGCTTGGTCGGGAGGACGTGGTGGTGCTCGTGGTGGTGGTCGTGCTTGTGCGTCGGGTGAGCGGGCTTCTTGGTCGTCGTAGGCTTGTGCGACGAGGTCTTGTGGGTCGGCTTGTGCGACGAGGTCTTGTGAGTCGGCTTGGGCGTGGCCGTGACCTTGTGCGTAGTCGTCGCCTTGTGCGTCGACGTCGCCTTGTGCGTCGACGTGGGCTTGTGAGGAGTCGTCGTGCGCTTGCTAATCGACGGAGCGGCGGCGCCGTCGCAGACGATACTGAGCGAGAGACCTGTTAGACCACCACGGTCCTCCTTGCCCACCTGGTGCAGTGAGAAGAGCGAGAGAAAGGGAGCCGCCGACGCACTTCTTGTCCTTCTTCTGCAACTCGACGCAGCGATCCTGCGAGACGGGCTCGCTAACGATGTGAACGCTCTTGGCGAAGGTGGTCCTGGCAAGCTGCCTGGTCTGTGAATTCCGCATTCCCTAAGGATCAGCGTTCGTCCGCACTCTAAGGGCCGGTGAAGCAGAACGGAAGAACGGGAACGCACGCGGTCGACGACGGCGAGGGCGTTGGCCCAGGTGCCGTCGGGCGACTTGGGCTTTCCGCCGCACTTGGCCCAGATGGTGGCTATCAAAGAGTAAGAGCCAAAGGGTCAGCTACTGCAGATTCGGGAGGCGAGAGCTGCCCGACTCACTGCCCTGCTGGACGAGCGCGCCGCTGTCGGTGCTGAAGCGGCAGTCGAGCTGGTGGTGCTCGTTGAGCGGGCCGACCTGCGCGAACCGCCGAATGAGCGAGTAGCGGAGCGGAGAAGCGAAGGTGGACGTACGAGGTCGATGCACGCCGTACGCCAGGTGCGGCAGAAGGCCTCAGTCGTCGCGAAAGTAGCCCTGTCGTACTGTGAGGGGCGAAACTCCGATGGCAGTCAGTTCTCTGCCGCCCGTCGCGGCTGTTTGAACCCATCTGAATGCAAAGTCCCGCACGCACCCTAAGATGCCAGTCGTTCATGGGGTCGATGCTGCCCTGCGCCATCGCAGCCTGAGCCGGTTTGGCATTGAGCGCGACGACAGCGAGCGTCAAGAGCGAGGCGAGAGACGAGGAGAACATGATGGTCGTGTGAGCGGTTCGAGCGGGGAG
This sequence comes from Rhodotorula toruloides NP11, assembly GCF_000320785.1. NCBI lineage: Eukaryota > Fungi > Basidiomycota > Microbotryomycetes > Sporidiobolales > Sporidiobolaceae > Rhodotorula > Rhodotorula toruloides. Next base: position 269,122 of record NW_015622984.1, on the reverse strand, counting down.
GGAGAGATGAGGAGCGGGTGAACGAGTGTGAGGGTCGTGAAAGAGTGTGGGTGCCGTGCGCGTAGCCTGTACGAGCGGGTCAAGCAAGAGTCTGGAAGCGATGCGAGAGGAAGAGAGGAAGAGGGAGACAAGGGAGGAGGAGGAGGACGAGGGTCGTGCACGGACGCGGCCTATTTCGAGCGGCCGTGTCCCGTGCTGCGCGCTCCAGATGCGTCGACAGGGAGAGGCGCCAGAACAAGCCGAAGCGTTCAAGGCAACGGCGAGCACGGTCGAGGGAAAGAGCGAGGAGGAGAAGGTCGGCGGCGTCGTCACCCAGGTCGTTCGAGTACAGTCAGGACAGCTTCTACCGCTGCTCTCGTCTATCTCGCCGTCTTCTGGTCGTCCGCTAGTCGGAGTGTAGCCCAGTAGGCGGCGTTGAGCGAGGGCGAGGACGAGAGGGTGTTTCCTGGCCTCCGCGCGCTTTTGTGGAGTCGTGCGCGGATCAGGTGGGATGCTGGACTCTCCACAAGCCAGCTCAGTCCGTCCATCTGGCCCCAGGAGAGCGAGGGTCTCGAGGTGGACGCCAACTCTCTCGCTTCCTGCTCTCGCTCCCGCCGTCGACTCTCGCTCGCGACTGTGCTTGCTTGGACGGGCTAGAAAGACCGCTAGACACGCGTGCTAGACAGGGACTGCGCGACTACAGGCTACACTCGTTCGACACGCCCTACTCCCGCTCCCGCCTTGCCTCTCCCGACCAGCCGATCCAAACTGCCGCCTCTCTCGCCCACCCTCGTCCAGTACCGCGCCGACGCACACACCAGGCGCAGGTCCTCGACAACTCCCTCGACTGCCAACCTGGCCCGCAAAAAGACGCCGTCGTCGTCGCGCATGCCTTCGTTCCCGCCTTCCCTCCCGCTCCACCATTCGTCAAACGCCCAGCAGCAGCCCCTCGCTTCCTCCATACACTCGGACGACGACGCAGAAGATATGAACCTCGGGAACGGAGTGTCGTCGCGCGCAGCGAGGAACTCGGGTCACCCTTTCAAGTCGCTCACGCCCAAGCGAGTCCTGGCGATTGCTGCCGCCCTCATCTTTGTGGTCTTCTTCTTCGGTCGGTCGAGCGGAGGAGGACGGGACGGGTACTCGAAGTCGGGAACAGCGGCGTCGACCGACAAGGCGCCGAATGAGGCGGCGGTCCAGGTCGACAAGCTCCCCCCGAACTCGCCTCAGAAGCAGCAGTCCGCCTCGTCCGGCAAGTGCACTCCGCCGGAGGGTCTGAAGGCAACGACCTACGCTCTCATGATCGACGCCGGATCGACCGGTTCCCGCATCCACGTCTACACCTTCTCTCACTGCGACCCCGACCCGAAGGCGCTCCCGAAACTCGAGAACGAGGGCTTCTTCATGACCAAGCCTGGGCTCTCGTCGTACGCGGGCAAACCGCGCGAGGCGGCCGAGTCGTTGCGAGGACTGATGGAGCATGCGATTGAGGGCGTGCCAGAGTCGGAGCGCTCGTGCACGCCTATCGCGGTCAAGGCGACGGCGGGCTTGCGGTTGTTGGGCGCGAGGCAGAGCCAGGAGATCTTGGACGAGGTGGAGCGGTGGCTGAAGGAGGACTGGCCGTTCGCGGTTGTGAAGGACGGCGTGGTCGTCATGGACGGCAGGGACGAGGGCGTCTACGCGTGGATCACCATCAACTTCGTGAGCACCTCTCATTCTGGCTATCCTCGCGTCTTGCTGACTCGTGCTCCCGTAGCTCCTCGGCTTGATCGGTCCCGACCAACCCGCCTCCGCCGGCACAGCCGCCATCATGGACCTCGGCGGCGCCTCGACGCAGATTGTCTTCGAGCCGATCTACGACCCCGGTTCGCGCGACAAGCTCGCACCAGGCGACCACGTCTACGACCTCGACTTTGCCGGCGCCGACCACGTCCTGTACCAGCACTCTCACCTCGGCTATGGGCTGATGCAAGCTCGTCGGGCCGTGCACAACCTCGTTGCGTTCTCGTACGTCTGGCAGAGCGCGCCCAAGGGTAACTCGGTCAAGTGGGAGGACTTGACGCCCAAGGACAAGATTCACAATCCGTGTATGTTCAAGGGCGAGACGAAGGTCGTCAAGCTCGACCCACCTGGAAGGGAGGAGGTCGAGGTTACGATGGTCGGCACTGGCGCGGGCTTCGAGGCGTGCAGGCGCGTCGTCGAGGTCATGATCGCCAAGGACGCTGCGTGCGAGAAGCCGCCTTGCGCGTTTGCCGGTGTCTACCAGCCCAAGATGGGCGAGGTCTTCTCTGCCGGCAAGGTCTGGGCGTGAGTCAATTCCCTCTGCACGATTCTTGCGGAGGCTGAACTAAACGCTCACTTTCTGCAGCCTCTCCTACTTCTACGACCGCATCGCCCCTCTCGGTCTCTCTTCGCCCTTCTCCATCTCCGCCCTTCGCCAACTCACGACCGACGTCTGCGCGGGTCGGGAAGCCTCCTCCTGGTCGCGCTTCAAGAACAACAAGGAGGCGATGGAGGAGCTGAGCGACAGGCCCGAGTACTGTCTCGATCTGACGTTCATGTACTCGTTGCTGAGTCTGGGGTACGAGTTGGACGAGGAAAGGCAGGTTTGGATGGGCAAGAAGGTCGGGAACGTAGAGTTGGGCTGGTGCGTTGCGACCCGCGTCTTCATATAGTGCTCCCGGAGAAATCACTGACGCTTTCGCTCGCAGGGCTCTTGGCGCGGCGCTCGCGATGATCGAGGGCCACCTCTCGTGTCGCGCGGACTAGGTAGGGACCTTGCATTTATAGAGCTATTCATCCGGACCCTTGACGGCTTGCGACCCTTCGCCTTAGACTCTCGCTGTGATTTCGATGCTTCCTTATTGCTCGAGTCCCGCCTCGCAAAGGTGGTGTACTGACAAGATGCAGAAGCGATCCTAAGCGCGATCTGAAGCGATTCCTACCGTCCTACCCCTTCCTCACGCTACCGCCTCCGCCTGCTGCTACCGCATCGAGCTCCTCCCGCGTCACCTTCACGCCCTTCGCCAGCCTCGCAACCCGCTTCTCCCACCCATCCTTCGGCTCCTTCGCTTTTCCGTCTGCTTCGCAGAAGAACCCAAACTTGCGCTGCTCGTCGTTCGTCTCATTCAGCCAGTCGAGGATGGTGCGAGCGGCTTGTTCGGTGGGAGATGGACGGGAAGGAGGAGACGCGAGCATCTGGCATTCGAGGCGGAGGACGAGGTGGCGGATTCGGAGGACGTCGGCGAACTCGCGGACTGTGAGGGGATAGCAACTCAAGGTCAGTCAGTGAGCCATGGTGTGCGGGAGGAGGAACACGAGTACTCACCAACGAGATGCGCCGCAGGTCGTGCTTCCTTGATGAAGCGGAGGACCTGACCAGGCGACAGCTCGCTCGGCCACTCCATAGCCCAAATCAATACCTTCCTCAGCGTCAATACCCACTTCTGCAACACCTTCGGCAGCTGCTCGAAGCCGTCGAGCGGGCCTGCGAGGGCTGCGTTCCCGTAAACGACGCCTTTATCAGGCTGTCGAGACGTGATGTGCCGCGACTGCTCGAGCAAAGGCTCGCTGCCTGGACGGAGGCAACCAAATGCCGCGAGGCTGCATTCGTAGACGAGCGACTCGTTCGACGAACCGCACGCTTGCAGGAAGCGGGCAAAGGAGCGGTAGTAGTCGACGGACCAGGCGGGCTCGACCGGTCGCTCGAGGAAGTAGACGTCGGGGATGAAGACGAGGTCTCCGTCGTCGGGAAAGAAGTCGGACACCTTGAAGTGCGGCGCAAGAGAAGGTACGGAATCGCCTGGTCCGGCGAGGTAGGCAGTCGACTTGCGCAAGGCGTTGATGATGAGCGGCGGCAAGAGGCACGGGTCATACGCGCGCAGTTTCTTGAGTGGGTCGAAGAGGAAGCTCGCCGCCGGTATGAGGGTCGAAGTTGGAGGCGTCGGGAGGAGGTGCGGGACCTGGAGGATGGAGGGAAGGTCCGCTCTGACGACGCTTGTGGCGGCGAGGCCGACTGCAACAGTTCTGCGGCGTTTCATGAGGAGACTGTCGTTCGCATCACCGTCACCAACGACGGTTTCGTGTCGTCGTTTCCTCCTCCTCCCACCCACCTCGCTCGAGACACTCCTATCGCCTGTCACCGATGCATCCTGCCCTGGTGACTCCATCTCGACATCCGTAGCATCGCCGTACAGCTCCCGGCAAGCCTCCTTGTCTTCGCCAAGTCCGAAATTCGTCGCCTCGCCGTCCTCCTCCTCGATCCCGACCGGAGCGCAGCAGAAGCAGCCGATGGGGCGCACGGCGACTGGAGCGGGAAGCGGTGCGAGCATGCCTGGGGCGATGTAGTACCTGGCAAGCGGCATGACCAAGAGAGCAGGTGAGCGGAAGGTGGAAGAGGAAAGGGAGGGTCCGCGGACTCGAGCGGGACTCGTTCGTTGGTCCGCTCGCTCGATATAGGGGGCAAGACTCGACACAGTAGTCTGTGATTGCAGCCTTCAAGCGAGAAAGATGTCGAGTAACGAGTCCACGAGTTCAGTTGTCGGCCTTCCCAAACCCCAAGCGACTCCGTCCTCCCTCCTCCTCAGGCGCAAGCGATGTCCCAGTCCTCTTCTGCCAAAAGAGTCTTTTCCCATTCGTCGAGCACGCCCGCATCGTAAGGGTAGCCCCGCCCAGCCCTGTCGAAGAACCACGCCCAAGGTTCTTCAGCATCGACCTGCACGCGCGGCGTCCCATCCGGACGCGTGAAGAGGAGAGTGCGGCGGTCCGGCGAGCGAGGCTCAGCAAGCCAGTCGAGCATGACGAGCGCGGAGGACTGGCGACGAGAGAGCGGGGACTGGGATTGGAGGTAATCCGTAAGTGTAGCCTTCGCCGCTGCTACGCCTTCGCGAAGCGGGATCACGTAGGCAAAGCTACGGACTGTCAAGCGGACCGTCAGGCTCGCCGCAAGTAGTTTGAAGAGGCGGGTGACTTACTGAGGTATTGAAGGGGAAGTGGCGCGTACTTGAGGAGGTAGTGAACCGCCTCGATGTCCATGGCCTCGTCGTCGTAGACCCAACGAACAGTCTCCAAGATGTTAAGCAAGTGCGTCTGGAGGTCGTCGTCGAGGTAAGGGAGGCCTTTGGCGCGTCCTAGCTGGTAATTGTTGCGGATGAACTCGCCGTCCGGTTTCTTGCGCAGGACGGGCCTGAGGGCGCCGTGTGAGTCGAACTCGTCCATGAGGATCTCGGGAGGGATCTTCCAGTCGCAGGTCTGCGAGTCGCCGAGGTGTGTCTTCATGGCGCAATCCTTGAAGAGACGCAGCATTCCTTCGAGAATCTCGGGCTGCCAGGACGGTTCGACGGGGACCGGAGTCGTGAAGAGGTCGTAGTTGGCGTTGGAGAGAAGACCGAGGTCAAGCTTGATCTCTTCCTCCGTCAAGTAGGGCGAGGACGGACGAGGCGCGGGTTCTTCGTCCTGGAAGACGAGGTCAGGCGAGGCGGCGCGGGAGGTTGTGTCCGAGTAAAACGACGGTGTGGTCTGTCCTGACTGCATGGTCTTGTTCTCGTCGTCGCCGATGCATTCGCCAGCCGAAATATCGTTCGCCGCCTTCGAGCCATCTTCCGAGTCGAGATACAGGAACTCGTCGTCGACCTCGCGCGCCTGCATCCTGCCGGCGTCGCGTTCTGCGTCACTCTGAGCGCTCGACACGCTGATCTTGTCCCAGTCGTCGCCAACGAGCTCGAGATAGAGTGAGGAGCGAGACGAGAGAGGCGAAAGCGTCGTGTCGCTCGGAGCGCTCGGCGGGCCAAGCGCACCGTCGGGAGAGTAGGCAGCAGTCACAGGGAGGTCATCCATCGCAGCGCGAGCGGGTTCAGCCGTGGTGTAGCGAGAGCGAGGTGAGCGGAGGAGGCGGAGGTCCCGGTGAGTCGGCTCTCAGGGTCGGAACGATTGGGTGACCTTGCAGTGCTTTCAGACGCAGTCAGCGTGGCTACTGAGCAGCCTACGAGGCCGTCCAGAGCAGCAGGGAACGAAGAAAGACTTGCTGACTGGCGTTGACCTTCCCAAGTTGCAAGCAAAGTCCGTACGGCTGTTCAGAAATCGCTCCAGTCCTCCTCGGCAAGCACTCCCTTCTCCCACTCGTCGAGAACCTCCGCCGTGCAAGGATCGCCTACCTCGACACGCTTGAACCACCACGCCCAAGGCGGCTCGCTCAGGTTGAAGCGCAATGATCCGTCCGGGTGCGTGAAGAAGACGTAGTGTCGGTTCGGGGAACGAAGTGACTGAAACCAGCGGAGGAGGACGATGGCTGCTGCTTGATGCGGCGAAACGCGACGGAGCGAGTTGAGGTGCTGGATGAGCTCGCGCTCGGCGTGTTGGGTTGCCTCGCTGAGCCGGACGACGCTGGCGTACTCCCGAACTACGGAACCGTGGTCAATCAGGCTGGACGAGGTAGACGGGTGACGACACGCACCAAGAATGTGCAAGGGCAGAGGCGCGTGTCGTACAAGATGGGAGACGGCGTCGACGGTCAAGGTCTCGTCCTCGAAGAGCCATTTCATGACATCAAGCATCGCAAGAAACTTGACGCGTCGGTCGTCATTCAACGATTCCCAGCCTGGAGAGCGTCCGGGAGAAAAGGTCGCCTGAATCGCCCGTCTGTCGGGCTGGCGCATCGTGACTTGCTTCGAGACCCAGTGCAGTGAAGCGCCTCGCATCAGACGCTCCGGACGCGACGCCCAGACCTCACGCGGTTCGCACTCGTGGAAGAACTCGAGAAGCAGCTGGAAGAGCGGACCGCTCCATTTAGGCTCGACGGGTGTGTCGATGAGGTAAGGCATGTAGTCTGCGAAGCTGATGCCGTGAAGGTCGGGAACGAGCATCTGCTCCGTCAGGAAGGGCGCCTCGTCGGCGGGCGGAAGTTGAGCAGGCTTCGGGCGGTTCTTGCCATTCCGTCCGCCGTTCTTTGGCGGCTCTGAGGTGAAGTCAAAAACGAAGTTGTGTCGTCGAGCACCCTCGGAAGTCGACGCTTCTTCGCGCGGAATGGATCTTGCACGTTGCGGAGGAAGCGGTCGCGCTGCAGGAGGAGGCGAGGGATTGGGAGAGCGCAGAGAGGTCCGCCTCTGGTGCTTCCTGCCTCCGCTGTGTGAGCGACGCTTGTGAAAGACTACAGGAGGGTCCATGGAGCGAGCTCCCTCATCGTCCTTGAAGCGCTTCGCCGATTGAGAAGAGGAAGCGTCCGCGTCGAGCTGCCGCTTCGCCGATGCCTTCCCCTCATCCCTGTGAGCGCCTAGTTCGCTGCCAGCACCCCACTCGCCCCACTCGTCGACCGGAAGCTCGATGTCGAGCTCGACAGGTTCGTCTCCTCCTCGAACTGATGAAGTCGGTTGGACGGCGTTTCCTGCGGCGGGAAGGAACGAGAGCGGGTAGGCGTTGGCCCAAGGCTTGTCGAGGAATGTCTGCGTGAGCTCGTGAGCGACAGCAGCAGCCATGGTGAGAAGCGAGGTGAGGTGAAGGAGGACAAGGGACGAAGCTCCTCTCGACAACTGTGAGCGGCCCAAGCGACGTCGAGTGAGCGAGCAGCGAAAGCAGGGCTCTCACGTCACGAGAACGACTCCCCAGCGAGAACAAGCGACTTAGTCTGCAATCAAGCGCGCCCGACCTACCATCTCCTCCTCAAATCCCGCTCAATCCGAGTCGCTCGACTGGTCGCCAAGGAACGCCGCAAACTTCTTCCTTTCCATCGCAACATCCTTCTTGCGCGCCGAACTGCTTGCGAGCTTCTTCTTGGAAGGACCGCTGGCGACGTCCTCGTCCGAGTCTGCGGTGATCTGCTTGCCGTCGCGCAAGCCGGCGTGAAGAGGGTTGCCGCCGAGTTCCTGAACAGCGCAAAGAGAGAGTTAGGAGTGCATTCTTCCTCAAAAGCCAGTCAAAAACTGGGACGAAGACTGCGCGGACAGCATGACAAGATGGCGAACTCACAGCCATCTCCTTATCAAGCTGCCTCTGCTCTCCAATCTCCTTCGCCTTGGCCATCGTCGGCAACTTGCCGTTTTTGACGGGCAGGTCAAGCTTGGCGAGGTGGTTCTCGAGAATCTCGATGCGGCGGGCGGCGGTCAGGGTGCGTTCGGCGCCGGTCGAGGCGGAGAAGGCGCGCGGGCCGGAGGCGGCGGTCAGGAGGGCCTACGAAATACGAAAAGCTAGAGCAGTCAAACCCTGTCCGGCCTTCTGGCATACAGCGGGAGACGAAGAAGGCTGTTCGCGCCGGCGCACCTTGAGCTTCTTGATCCTCTCTTCCTCCTCCTCCGTGCCCTTCTCCGCGTCTCCAGGCTTCGGCGCCGGCGGCTTACGCTCCTTCTTCGGCTTGTCCGCCTTTCCCTTTCCCTTCGATGCTCCGCTCCCGACCGAACTCGCGCGCTTCTTGCCCTTCTTCTTCGATCCGCCGTCCTCGTCGCTGCTGTCATCGATCGCCTTCGACGGAGGTAGCTCGTTACTCGAGTCGTCCGAGTCGGCAATCAACTCGGCGCTCTTGAAGCCTCCTGCGGGCGCCTTGCCCTTCCTCCCGCCTTTCTTCGCCGGCGCAGCCTTAGCCTTGCCCTTCCCGTTCATCGCCGCCTTCGCCTTGCCCTTGCCCTTCTTGGCAGCGCTCGACGAGGCGACGGATCCCGAATCGTCGTCGTCGTCGGAAGAACCAGAGTCGGACGAGGAAGCCGACGGCTTCTTCCCCTTCTTCGACGGTGAGGGAGGCGAGGAGCCAGACGAGGAACCAGCGTAGTCTTCGTCTTCCTCCTCCTCGTCAGAATCGTCCAACCCGCCGGGACCGAGAGCGGCGGCGACAGCTGCGGCGCCTCCGGCGAGTCCTTCGACGACTTCGTCAACCATGGCCGCTGCGAAGGTCTGCGGGAAGCGTGAAATGCGATCTTAGTCAGCACAACTAGCTGGATCCTGCGAGCGGCAAGACCCCGGCGCACCTCGAAGTTCCGGTCGGCCGCTCGCTCGTACTTGCTCCTCCTCTCCCCCATCTTCTTCTTCCCGCCCTTCCTCTCCTGCGCCCCGTCCTCGTCCTTTGCAGCCGTACTCGTCTTGCGCTTTTTGGCCGGAGGAGGCGAAGACGCGTCTCCCTCGCCGTCGTTGGCCTGCCGAGAGGGTACCACGGTCAGCTCCTCCTCATCCAACCGATCAGGTCGCGCAGACGCGCCACCAGCTCGCCCCAAACCGCCTTCGCCTCGTCCCTCAGCCCTTTCTCCTTCCACTCCTCGTCGGAGCAAGTCCAGCCCGTCTCAGCCAACAAGCGTCTCAAGTCGCGCGCCGTGAGGTCGCTTGCGGTGCCGGCTGCGTTGGCGTCTTTGTAAATCTGTGCGAGAGACGGGAGAGAGGGCATCGTGCGCAGCTGGTGCGCGTGCGAGCGTGTGAGCGGGTCGAGGGACAGATGTCAACGAGGCGAGGAGGCGAAGCTCCCGCGCCGCTTCATTCGGCTGACTGAGGAGACCTTGTATCGTCTGAAGCTATCACTGCATTTGTTTGCTGCAGAACGCATCGCCTGAGGGCGTATGAAGCTATGAAGCGAGGCGACGAGTGCTTTTTTCTGTGCTGCTCAGAATGCCACAGGGAGAGCTGTCGCTCGGGCAGCAGTGATATTACCGTCTGAAAGTGTGATCAAGCCCCCGAACGGCACACTTCGAGCGGCTTGAGGATAACTCCTGCTCCTCGCTCACCTCGCGACCTCTCAAACCGCTGCACCTCTCCCACTACAATGGCTGGCCGTGGACCTTCGTTCGCAGAACTCGGCGCTCGGTACCTGCGACAGCGCGCAGGCGCATTCGGACAGGGAGGCGGCCCTCGTCCTGGAGGCGGAGGAAACGGCGGCGGCGGTCCCGGACTCGGTGCGATGCTCGGCGGCGCTGGAGGAGTCGTCGCGCTCGCTGTCGGTGGTCTTGCGATTAACGCCAGCTTGTTCAACGGTGCGTGCGGGCTTGCTTGAGCGGTGCCGAAGTGTCGAGGCGATGAGGGGAGAGCTGACGACGATCGCTCCCTCTTCCTCCCGCTTGCTGTGGCTTCAATCCTGTGCTTTTGGACGCACAGTCGACGGAGGTCACCGCGCGGTCAAGTACACCCGCCTGCATGGTGTGACGGAGGAGGTCTACAACGAAGGAACCCACATCGCGGTGCGTTCGCTTCCACAGCTGCAGGACAGGCAGATCAGCTGACACCGAGCTCGCAGATCCCCTGGTTCGAGACGCCCATCATCTACGACGTCCGCTCGAAGCCGCGAAGTATCGCCTCCTTGACCGGGACCAAGGGTTCGTCCGCTTTTCCCCCTCGCCTCCTTCCCAGCTGACCCATCCTACGTACGCCCGCAGACTTGCAGATGGTCAACATCACCTGCCGTGTCCTGTGCCGACCACGGGTGGACGCGCTGGCCAAGATCTACACCGAGCTTGGCGCCAACTACGACGAGGTTGTCCTGCCCAGTATCGTCAACGAGGTCCTCAAGAGTGTCGTAGCTCAGTTCAACGCCTCGTGAGTCCCTACGCGCGGCTCGGTCGTGTGTTCAGCACTAACGGGCTCTTGTTCGCGCAGCCAACTCGTTACCCAGCGCGAGATGGTCTCGAAGCTCGTGCGCGACAACCTCGAGCGCCGCGCGGGCCGCTTCAACCTGATCCTCGACGACGTCTCGATCACGCACGTCACCTTCAGCCCCGCCTTCTCCGAGGCGGTCGAGGCGAAGCAGATCGCGCAGCAGACGGCGCAGAGGGCAGCGTACCTTGTTGACCAGGCGCTGCAGGAGAAGCAGAGCATCATCGTCAAGGCGCAGGGTGAGGCGAGGAGTGCGGAGCTCATCGGTGAGGCCGTTAAGCAGAACAAGGGGTGCGTCTGCGGTTCTACCTCATCGTTAAGTTGCTTGTCAAACAAGACTAGCAAGCTGATGATTGCTCTTCTTTTCGTCGCGCACAGATTCCTGGAGCTGAGGAAGATGGAGGCTGCGCGCGAGATTGCCGGCCTCGTCAGCAACTCTGGCAACAAGCTCATGCTCGACTCGGATGCCCTTCTCCTCAACTGTGCGTTCCTACCTTGCCGCTCCTCTCGCGCATACTGACGCTCCTGTGCGTATAGTGCAAGACGGCAAGGACTCCTCGAAGAAGTGAACGCCGTCCAAGCCGCGGTCGCATGTACATTAGCTCGCACACATTCGTCACCTCTCCCCATCTGATCCTGCAACGGGCATGCGGTGCTCATATGGGTCGCTCCCGCTTTCTCTGGCGGCGGCTGGAGCTCTCGTTGCTGAGTTGCTGGAATACGACGCTCTTGCGCGTACGTGGTCGAGCTGTTCTCGCTTCGGAAATGGCTTTCACGGCTTCGGGAAAGACTGTCGGGCATTGTACCGATTCAGTAACTTGGAAAGAACGCCTCTCAGCCTCGCCTTGACTGCCAGCGAAATTCGTGCTTCCGGCCACAATCTCCGCCTCTTGACTCTGGCTTGAACTACTCGCTCGCCGTCTCTCTGCTGCTCGCTGGGCTGCACAGAACACTCGCAGCACTTCGCTAGAACCATGGCTTTCGCTGTCCTACGGCAACGAGCCGCGCGCGCCGTCGCTCGCCAATCTCCCGCAACTTCTCCATCGCACTCGACAACAACGCCTCCTATCCCGCTCCGCGCCTTTTCGACGTCCCCAGGCGCCCAGTCGGCCCCTACGAGGCCTGTTAACAAGCAGCCGCATGAAACAGCGAGTTCTACGGCCGCGGCGGAGTACAAATGGTCGCACCCGCGAGCAAGGCCTCCTCCCCTTCCTTCTATCGAGCCGCCGACATGGAGCCCAGAGGAGGCCGTATCTAACATCCTATACAACAGCAAGTCACATTCCTAGCCGTCGCCAGAGCCGCAGGACCAACGAGCTGACCTTCCGGACCTTCCTTTCCACCCCGGCTCCTCTGCCCGGCCCGCGCCCGCCCTCCGCGCAGCTCCTCCCCCCTCGCTCCAGCCCTTCACGCGGCACACCCTCAACTGCCTCGTCCAGAACGAGCCGGGAGTCTTGTCGAGGGTTTCCGGAATCCTCGCCGCCCGCGGTTTCAACATCGACTCGCTCGTCGTCTGCGCGACCGAGGTCGAGGACTTGTCGCGGATGTGCATCGTCTTGAGGGGCCAGGATGGCGTCATTGAGCAGGCGAGGCGGCAGCTCGAGGACTTGGTGCGTTCCGCCTCCTCCGCAACTTCTCCTCGCAGAAGCTAATCTCGCCGCCCCCTCGCAGGTCCCGGTCTGGGCTGTCCTCGACTACACTCGCACGAAGACGATCGAGCGCGAGCTCCTCCTCGCCAAGATCTCGATCCTCGGCCCCGAGTACTTCGGCGAGCAGCTCGCCAACAAGGGTCCTGACATCCTCCCGGCGACCGAAGGTCTCGAAGAGGGTTCCCCCGCCAAGCAGCACGCCGATAACACGGTCAAAGCGGCTGGCTCGATCCACCCGGGCGTCGACGTCGACTACCACGCACCCCGTCTGTCGCCCAGCGAGGCGCTCCGGCAAAAGCACCAGCACCTCGCTGGCATCGAGCTTATCGCCAAGCAGTTTGGCGGAAAGCTTGTCGACGTCTCGAACGACTCGGTTATCGTCGAGATGACTGGAAAGACGACCAGGGTCGACGCGTTCCTCAAGCTCGTCAGGCCTTACGGGATCCTCGAGGCGGCGAGGTCCGGCGCGATGGTCATGCCCCGTGGTGCGTATCGAGCGCTTGTTCGTGATTGCTGAGCAATACTGATGCTGGCTCTCCGAGCAGCTCCCATCGCCTCACCTTGGTCCGGTATGGCGGACGAGGACACCACCGGCGACCAGGTCGAGGCGTTTGACGCTTCGCTCCTCCCTCCCGGCTAAAAGGTGCGTACAGAACGTTCCTCATTGCCCAACCTGAGCCTGACTCTCGCTTTCGGCAGCTTTCGCAAGGAGGTACGAGGGTTCGATCGCGCGGGAGAAGGCGGTCATTGTGTGATGCGGTACTTGCATTCGAGCAGTTGTATCCCATCATTTTAGCCATCCTGCGCTGCCTACAGTCGCGAGAGAAGCGCTCCTGCTTGTTCATGGTCTGGATGGCAGCGTCAACGAAGCCAAAGCCGCGAGCGACCCGTTCCAGGCTCAGTCATGACGATGCAGTCGACGTTAAGACTGGTGAGAGCTGCAGAGCACATTCTTGACCGACAGGCCGCAGGTTATGCTGTCGTGGCCCGTCCAGCGCGCGTGGAGGAGCACGACCATAGGCGGATGACAAGCGCTCGTCCGTCACCGTCTGCACACACAGGCAGAAACGGTCGCAGCGCGTGAATCGAGATTTACAGCTTGGTCTGAGGGGCCCGGTGTGCGCCTACAAGCGCCACAGGCAGCGTCGGAAAGTCGAGCTCGCCCTAGAACTCGCCTCAACTCGCCTACGTCGGCAACGGCTTGCTCGCGCGAGCTCAAGAGGAGCTCGGGAAGCATTGCATGAGCGTTTCGAGAATGCAGGGTGGTCTTAAAGCGCGAGATGGGGTCAAGAAAAGTCCAGGGTCACCCCGACGAGACGTGAGACGATTTGCAGCAGCGGCAATACGTCCGCCGGGGGCCATAATCGCCCAGGCTGCCCTTTCCAGCACAATGCACTGCCTCCACCTTTCGCAAGCCCCATACTGAGTCCCGATGCCGCGTGCCAGGTCTGGGAGGCTGTTTGGAGGCGAAACAGCGGCGTGCTGCGCTCGCAACGCCGCGCAAGCGTGCGCGGGTTCGCTGAGCTGGTCAAGCAGAGCGTTCTGGTCAGTCTGGCGTAGCAAATGCGGCCCCAGCGTTGTGAAGGGGTCGAGCGATGCAGCCAAACGCCGCTTTGCCTCCTCCTCCCACCCTCCTTTCTCGCTTTCCGCTCACACGCACCAGACAGCCAGAATGAGCGCCAAGATCTACTGCGGTAACCTCTCTTGGGGAACGTGCGTCTTTGCAGGAGCCCCCGCCGCGCCGCCGCCGACATCTCGCTGACATCTTCCCGCTCGTCCCATCTCCATCACACCACAGCAACTCGGACTCGCTCCGCGACGCCTTCTCGCAGTTCGGCCAGGTGATCGACTGCATCGTCATGACTGAGCCGGGAACGGGTCGCTCGCGCGGCTTTGGCTTCGTCACCTTTGCCGACCAGGCCGCTGCCGACGCCGCGATCCAGACCATGAACGAGCAGGAGCTTGTGAGGCCACGCTTTTCCATCCCGTGGCAACGAAGCACCCCCTTGAACACTCTATGCGGATTGCGGGACGCGCGTCGATTGTATGCGGAAGCGAGCTTGGGGGCACGGCGCGTGACGGAACGAGAGCTGCTTCTCGGATTCGGGCTTCCTTCTCCAAGGTCTCCGTTCTCCGGGAGGCAGCAGTGTGCAGTGCGGATACGACGCGGACTGAGCGGAAGAAGGGGTTTCGAACGGGCGCGCATCACTTTCCGGTTCTCGAGCGGTTCCTTCTGACTCTGTTGCCTCCGTCGTCTCCTTTCTCCCGTCTCCCTTACTCGCGCCTGGGTGTCCTTCGGTTCCGTCTCCGTCTCGTCCTGGCCTATCCGACTCGTCCTCCTCAACTTGACATGGTCCTGGGTTTGCCTCGGTCTCCGCGCTCTCGCCTCTCTTCACTCCTTCCATGACCCTTTCTCGACGATTCCGACGACTACAGGGTGCGTGAAGTCTTCCACATGTTACGTTTCGACCTTTCTGTGCTGACATTTCCGCTTCTCTCGCTCGCAGACGGTCGCCGCATCCGCGTCAACATCGCCAACCAGCGCACCGGCGGTGGTGGAGGCGGTGGATACGGTGGCGGATACGGTGGCGGCTCGGGCGGCTACGGCGGTGGAGGATACGGGGGTGGAGGATGTACGTACTCGTTCATCTTCTCGAAAGCTTTCCGATCTAGCGACTGACTGCTGCGCTCGAGCAGACGGTGGCCAGTCCGGCTACGGCGGCGGCTACGGTGGCCAGTCTGGCTACGGCCAGCAGGGCCAGGGCGGCTACGGTGGCGGATACGGCGGCCAGCAGGGCTACGCCGGTGCCCAGCAGGGCTACGGCGGTGCCGAGGGCTACGGCCAGCAGTCGGGCGGATGTAGGTTTCCACTTTCCTCTTCTCGTTCCTTTCTCCCGCTGCGTTTCTTCCGTTCCTTTCCCTTCCGTTCCGTCGACTGGCTCTTGACTCGTGGTTCTTTCCGATGCCTTTTCTCCTGGGACAGACGGCGGCTACGGCTCGGGCGCACCTTACGGCGGTCAGCAGCAGGGCGGCTACGGCGGCCAGGGTTGTGCGTGACGTTTCCTCGTCGTTTTTCCGTTTCTGTGTTCTCCGTCAAGCCTCGTCGTGTCTCCAACCGCTGCTTGCGCCTTGTCAATTCCCTGGTCTCGTAGTCGGGACTGAGGGGACGGGCCAAGCCGGCGAGTGACGACTTCGACGCTCTTCATTTCCTTCCTTCGCGACTGACCTCGGATCTCGCCTCGCATTTGATCCTCGGTTCTTCCCGGTCTCCGTGTCTTCTCCCCCTCTCAGACGACGGCGGAGACTACAGCTACGGTGGCTGTGCGACTCGTTCCTCATTCTCGTGCTCGACCGCATCAACAGGTTCTCAGGCCTGTTGCCTGTCGAGACAATCGCTGACCTTTCCTCCCCATCCTCGCAGACGGCCAGCAGCAGCAGCAGCCCCAGGGCGGTCAGGGCGGCTACGGCGGCGGATGTGAGCCTAGCCTGCTCAACTCTGTGTCACAGCCGAGCTGACTTTCTCTCGGCTCGCAGACTAAGCGCTTCCAGCCTTAGCTTCCTTCCCTCGGTTTCCTCCCCTTTCCCTTCCCTAATTTCCCTCTCTCTCAGCACACATGTCTCTCGCTCCCTAGTCCTGGCGCCCCCACTCTCGCTCTCTCGCCTCATCCAACGGTTCCCCTCTGTGCCCAAGTCCCCTCATTGTGTCCACCTCCAATCTTGCGCGAATCGCTTCTCCTCCCTCTCCTCTCCGTCTCTCTCGAATCCATCCGTCGTCTGCTCTACCGATCTTGACCGACATGTTGCGACCACAAATCAATTCGCTTCTCCTCTTTCCTCACAGCGACTCGCGTCCGAAGAATTACAGACAGAGAACACACTGCTCACTTCCTGCTCGGAAAGTACGACTGCGAGAGATTAAGCAAGCCCTGGGCGACTGCAGCCGCCATGACTTGTCGAGGTTGCGACCCTCTTCACTTCGCCTGCATCGTCGCGGGCCCGAACTCGCCCGCCAGCTAAGCGACAGGGTACGTCAGTCTACACTGCTCACTCTGCGAAGAGGCTGTAAGCGCGAGACGCACGTTGAAAACGTCGATCTTGACATCCTGGACGGTCGAGTTGTTCGGGTTGGTGATCTCGAGGATCCCGACGGCTGCGAAACGTCCAGGCTGTTCAGTGAAAGACTGTGCAGGACGAAGAGCGAGGAAACGCACCGCAAACCCAGTTGAGCCACCTCCAAGCCGGACTTCCCGTCTCGAACCTGACCCTCAAATGAGCCTTGGTGTTCGCCGTGTTGGGCAGCGACGGACCCTCGGTGTAGACGAAGATGTAGTGCGACGCGACTGGCGGCGGAAGAGGCGGAAGGATGGGTTGCTGAGCCGAAGGAGCTTTTGAGGCGGGAGGAGCGGCGATGGGAGGAAAGGGCGTCGAGATGACCCAGCGCGCGTCTGCGGAACCGGTGCCGCTGACAGGATCGACGAGAACCCAGTCTGCCGAGTGCGGGAGAATCGTTCCTGCGACCGAGAACGCCCTTAGAGCAAGTTGTCGAGCGGGAGAGAGGAAGAGCCGAAAGCGCACCGTTCATGCCATGCCTGCCGTGGACAGTCCCGCCAGTGATCGGGAGATTCAGCCTGACACCACGCGGGCCGGGAACGAGCGGCGCAGTGTTCGGGAGGACGTCGAGGTGTGCGGTGAAGAGCCAGTTCAGATGGGGAGGCGAGGGAGGTGCGCTCGGCGGTCTGGCAGCAGGCTTGGACTGTCCGGCGATGCAGACGAGCGCAATGAATCCAACAAGCCAGAAGACGGCCATCGCGAGGGCGTGCGAGCGGGGAGCAGTGACAAGAACGAGGCAGGATGAAGAGCGGAGAGACGGGACAGAGACAAGTCTCGCCGGGAGGTCCGCGGAACGCTGTGCAAACGTTATGAATTTCCCTTGTTCGCTTTGCACTCAGTGTAGCAGTCTGTAATTCGTGTGGTCCGTCTTGAGCTGCAACTTGGGAAGGTCAGCGCAAAGAGCGCGAGGAGGTTGAGTCCCTTCCCACGCTACTCACTCAGGAAGCAGCGTCAGGTTGGTGTAGTCCGTCTTAAACTGAGGATGGGGGAGGTCAGAGAGGAAGGTGCGAGGAGGGGAACGGAAGAACTCACGTCGAAGGCGTCGATGCGGAGCGTCGAGACGTTGAGGTCGTCGTGGCCGAGGTTGTGGAGGACACCGACGGCGACAACGTGATTTAAGTGATAGTATGCAGCTGAGCCTGTTTCGATCTTAATGTGCAGGTGGAGCGAGCCGTCCTGCGTCTTCGGGCCGAAGGTATTGAAGTAGAGGTCGCTGCCGTCACTCAGGACGGCATTGTAGCGCGTGTCGGCGGTGAAGATGCCTGAACGCGGGTCGACCTGCACAAATAGAGTGTTAGCTGTGCTAGAAAGCGTCTGAAAACGGCCGACGCACGACGCCCCAGTCCTGCGTAAGACAGCGTCCGCCGGCGAGAGGAACGAAGCGTGGGACAACGGCCGTCAGTAAGAGCGCAGATGCCATAGAGCAACACAAATGAAGGAACCGAGACGCACGGCGCCGAGGTTACGGAAGGTGCCGTTGATGCCTGGTCCCTCGAGGTATCCTCCAACAATGGGTATAGCCTTGCGCTGACCGTAAGGACCGACGTCGCCACGAAGAAGGTCGGCCGGACACTTGACGATGGCCGTGTAGAGCCACTTGAACTCGGGGGGCGTAACCGGAGCGATGATGGGCTGGAACTGGCTCGTGAGGTTGGCAGTGGTCTGAGCGGGTGCGCCGTTGCCAGCCGAGTTGACGGGCGAAGCGGAGGCGAACGAAGCAAGCGCTGTAAGAGCGGCAGCGGCGAAGGAGGGGACGAGCATGGCGGAAATGGGGACTTTGAGCGTTGGTGTCGGTCGTGGGAGATGGTAAGAGCTTCGAGTGTCGGTGAGGCTGGAGCCAATGAGCAGGGAGTGGCAGAGAAGCGAAAGAAGCGTCGGAAGCTCGCCCTCCTCCTCCTCCTCCTCTCCGCTCCTCCTCGTCGTCTTCCCCGCCGGAGAATCGTTTCGCTGTCATCCCCACCGCGATCGAGCGTCATGAAACAGCGCTAGCGCTGAAAGAAAAGCGAGCGCGAGCCAGTCGCTTACTGTCTCGTCGCTCGAACGGTTCAACCGTACGAAGCCGGTCGAGTAACCGGGAGGTGGGGGATGAAGGGGAAGGGATGAGCGGGCTCAAGGAGTGCGCTGGCGGACTGTCATGCTCCGGAGCATCGAGTATACGTGTCAGGATTGCGTGCGATGCGGGAGACAACGAGCGAGAGGAGTCGACCAGAGGCCTACGCCGCCGCGCCGTTGGCGGCTTCGACTCTCGTCTTCGCCTCCTCAACGACTTCTGCTACCCGGTCCATCATGTTGCGCAGCTTCTTAAGCGCATCGTCGCGTCCCGCCGTTCCTGCTAAACCCGCCTCAGGGACGAGAAGTCCAACCAACGCATGCTTGATGAGCGCATGGCTCTCCGCCGCCCGTGCGGCCCTTGTGAACGTCCTTGGCAGTCCTGGCGTCATCTTCGAAGTCGTTGCAGCCGAAGAAGGGAGCGGAACTTCGATCGGAACGCGGGCGATGAGGTGGAGGAGGTCGGAAGACTCGAGCGAAGGGATTCGCCAGTAGGAGGACGTGCTGGATGAGCCGCTGGCGTGGTTCGAGTCGAGCGAGGCGGCGCTGTTGGTTGCGTGAAGGGAGAGTTTGCGCGGGGAGGTGCTTCCCGGATTCGGAAGAGAGGAGATGTCGGAAGACGGGAGGAGGGAAGGGTAAGCGGCGAGTGGATGCGAGTGCGTCTCGAGGTAGGCGGCGAGTAAGCGGATCGTGAAAGGTGTGCAAAGTTTGTGAGTCGAGAAGAGCTGTGCGTGGCAAGCATCAGCTCTCAGTACCCCGAGAGTGTGGAAGGTAAAGGACTCACCTCGACGAACGAGACGAAGTCTTCGTGCGCGAGGGCCTTCATCCGCTGCACAAGTTCAGCCATGACCGCAGGGCCAGACAAATAGCCGTCGACGGCCGATGCACCAATCTGCGGCAAGCGGAATGTAAGCGGCTTGTATTAGCGGAGCGGGCGAGCGGACTCACCACGCCGACCAGCTTGACACCGACCTCCTTCTTGTCCAGCAAGGTCGTTCCATCAGCCTCCCACGCCTCCTGCTGCTGACTCTCCGTCATCGCCGCAACCTGGCGCTTCCTGCCCTTCTTCTCGTCCGCAAGCAGCTCCTCGTCCGTATCGCCGTGCTCGTCGTCCTCGTCCGACTCGGGCTCGGCGTCCAGATCAATCGCGTAGTCAGAGAACGGCCAGAAGGCGATGTCGAGCGCTTTGGAGGAGAGCTCGCGAGCGGCGCCAGACGAGGCGGAGGGCTTGAAGTACCGGAGGAGACTGAGGGGTTCGGGCGGCTCTGTGGTCGCGACGTCAGCATTGCATGGCGACGGCAAAGCGAGTAGGGAGACGCACCCGACAGACCGCCGACAGCGCCGCGCTTCTTCCGCCACTCGTCCTCCCAACCTCGCACCAGCACTCGCACGACCTCCCATCCTCCCACCTCAAGAACCGGCCTCTCCCTCGTCCTCAGCCGCGGCACCTTTGCCACCGTGCCCGCCAACACGTCCCAGAGGTCTTCCGCACCAAGGATCCGGTCCGCCGAGACAGCGAGCGGGTCGTCAGCCGAGTCGTGCGGGTGCTCGTAGTCCGGGTCTGTCGTGGCGGCTTTTCCCTTCCCTTTCGCCTTGCGCTTCGACTCAATTGCGAGTCCGAACGGGTCCGCTTCGTCTTCCCCGCCTTTTCGCCGCTCAGGCAGTCCATAACCCTTTACGGCTGCGCAAACGACCTCCGCCCCATTCGTCCCGATCACATCATTCAGCATCTCGCGCGCCAGTTCGCGGATCTTGCGATGCGTGAGTGCGATAGGGTCGTCGGAGAGTGTGAGCAGGCGTGTTCGAGCGGTGGAGGTTGGGCGAGCGGGTCTCGAGGCGTTGCGAGCATAGGTCGCGGAGGATTGCTCGGGCGGTTTGAAAAAGAGAGGGAAGAAGCAGAGCGAGAGGAGGAGGCGGACGTGGTGTCTGTCGCGTAGAGAAGGGCTGCTTAGCGAGCCTTACGGACGAAAGGGAGAAAGAGACGAACCGGTTCGGGTGGTGCAGCTGGTTCGTGAGGCCCTCCATCGCGAGCAGCGCTTCCTGGTCTGCCGGCACAGGTCTAGTCAGCGAACGCAGCAGGCGAACCCGAGAGCCTGCACGCACAACTCGCCGCATCCTCGACCTCGAACTGCGCCTCGACAAAGTGCTCCTGCGCGTCCCTGAACGGCTTGGCGCCCTTCTCGTGCGCCTTGAGAAAGATCTCTGCGTTCTTTGGCCGCTTTGGCGCGCTCGACGATGCCGTTGACGAGTCGATGCGGGGTTGTTTCGATGCGGGAAGAGAGGGGTCGGCGGGAGAAGGTGCGCCGCCGTTCGCGAGTGTCGAAGACGGCGAAGGGCGTTTCTGTGGAAGTAGTGAGCGCATGGTGTCACCGAATTTTCTTCAGCAAGCCGTGATGTCGAGTCTGCGAGGTCGCGTCTGTTCGCGACGAGGAGGAGGACGGAGAAAGTCGCTGCAACAGCGGGCAGGCGAGTCCACTTGGACAAGATGGCCTTCTGCTAGTTGGATTGAGCTCTTTGACGCCTTCAGAGCGGTACAGGGCGTGGTGGTCGAGGTGAACCGCCGACTTCGCACCGCCTCACGACCGCTTCATCTGCTTTGTACTCTTGCGCTCGCCCACCACGCTCTTCCTGGCTCAGACTCGCGCGAATGGCAGCTACAGCCACTGCCTGGCGCTCGGCGTACCCGCTGTCCTTTTTTCCCCTGGCCCGATCGACCGCTCGACGCTGTGCTCGCGCGATGGAGGAAGTACGGGTTGGACACGGCGCAACCCTCGGATGAACGGATGTTCTGGCTCGACGAGGAAGAGGAGCAGGGTTCAGCGGCGCAGCAGGGCTCGAAGCGCGGCAGGGAGGACGAGGGCGCGGACGGACCTTGCAGGAATCGCTCGAAGCAGCAGCAGGAGGTCGTGCGCATCGAGACGGGTCGCTCAACCCGCGAGAACGGCGTGACACAGTCAGAAGCGGCGACGTGCTCTGCTGTCGCAACAGACGCCCCGCCGAAAACGCCCCGAGCCCGAACCAAGTCGTCGTCTTCGCCCGTCGCCGAGCGTCACAAGCGCATCGGACACTTCTTCGACTTGCCGGCCGAAGAGACAGCCGAGACGGCGCCGAGCAGATCATCCGACTCGCAAAGTCGCCAGGCGGAGACAGCGCAGACGACTCCAACCCGCCCGTCGACTCCGGCGAAGTCTCGCTCCCGCGGTCCGCGACAAGCCCAAACCCGCACGGCCAGCTTATCCAAAAATTTCAATGAAGACTTGCCCGACGTCCTCTCGCGGTCGGCCGTCTTCCCTCCTGTCGCCGGTCTCTTCTTCAACCACTATCAGCCCTACCTCGTCGACGAGCCAGTCGAAGCCGATTTTTCCTCTCTGCTGTCCGACGAGTTCGTCCGCTTCGCATGCGCTGTCGCACCGCCGGAGAAATGGAGCGCCAAGCCAGATCGCCTGCAGGACAACGAGCTTGCTGTACCCGGACTTGGACGCTTCATCGGCATGTGGCAGCCCAACAAGGCGGCCATCGTCGCTGCAGCTCCTTTGCACCGTTCTCGCGCTTACAGGAGCATCACTTCCGACTTGTTGCCCAAGTTCGAAGCGATGACGGTGGTCATGCAGTGGATCTGGGAGAACGAGGAGATTGGCTTGCCCGAAGTTGCGGGGATGGTACAGACCGCTCCTCTTCCCGTCTACATCCTCAGTGCGTTGTCACTCTCCCGTCCTTGCCTTCTAGCGCCGCTGATCACCCTCGCTCTCCCTCAGTCCGTACCTACGCATCCAACTCCCGCTACACTCGCATCCGCAACCTGGCCTTCACCGACCTCCACACGTACCTGCGCAACCTCCGCTCCCGCTCCTTCGTCGACTCCGCGGCCCTCGACCTACTTACCTGGCTCGACGAACCCTCCTCTCGCTCTGCGCGCCTCGAGAGGATGTGGCGGTTCTTTTGCGGACGGGATGGGCAGCGAAAGAGCGCGAGAGGGTGGGAGGAGTGGCTTGAAGGCGCGAAGAAGGGGAAGAGGAGGAAGAGGGAGGATTTGGAGCGGTGGGAAAGGGAGGAACAGGAAGGGATGTGAGGGGACTTTCTGGCAACGCGCGAAGCTGTAGAACACCTCATGGCGAGGCGTGAAAACGAGAGTCGAATGATCTCGAGCAGCCAGCCGTAGCGGCGACGAAACAGCCGGTGCGAGCGAAAGTACGAGACGAAAACGACTCTCCAACGCGAGGCATGAATTGGAGCAAACGGACTGTTCAGGGTCAATTAGCACTACTTGGGGGAATCGTATCTACAGCAAGGGGTGTCAAGAGGGTACGGGTACAGGCGAACGAGGTTGCGTGCGTGCGGCGAACGACGACATCGACAGCTCAGAGCTGGTGCGCGGGCTGCGCGGCCGAGCCGTGGCTGTAGTTGTAGTTCGACGAGCGCGCGTTCGAGGTCGAGCCGGGGCCGACGATCGAGAAGGCGGGAGACTCCCAGCCCATCTCGCCCGTCTTGCGCGCCTTCTGCTGCTGGTTCGCGACCTTGTCGACAATCGAGTCGGGCGCGGACCAGTTGACGAGCTTGTCCTTCGGGTCGAGCGTGATGGCGAACTGGCCGTCGGCTGCGAGGGCGAGACGATGTCAGCGCGAGTCCGAAAAAAGGGAAGAGGGCGCAACGCACGAGCAGCGGCCTTGGCCTTCTCCTTCTTCTCCTGGGCCTCGACCTTCTTGTCGCGGAACGACTGCTTGAGGGCGTCGATCTTGTTGGTGCCCTCCTGGTTCGACGCGTCCTCGAGGCGCTCGCTCAAGTCGGAGAGCTGGCTGTCGACCTGCTCGAGACCGGCGCGGATGGCAGCCTCCATCGCCTTCGAGACGGCCGTCTTGATGAGGCCAGTCGCGAGAGGGCGGAGCATGTTGATGAGCGTCGAGTGCTTCGCGTCGCGGACGGCGAACTTGAGCTTGTCGATCTTGATCTTGGTCTCGACGACCTTGAAGGCATGGTGCTTGCGGCCGGTCGACTCGACGTGGACCTTGCCGGAGATACCCTTGCCGCCGATGAACACGTCGGCGTAGCCGGAGTCGGTGAGGCGAGGGAAGCCGGTCTTCTTCTTGATGTCTGCGAGAAAGTAACGGCGAAGTCAGCGTCGTTCCCACCCGTGTGCAATCAGAGGGGCAGTACGCACAGAAAGCGACATCCTTGAGGTCGCACTGGACTTGCGAGAACGAGATCTGCAGGGGCGAAGCGAGGTCAGCGTCGACGGCCTCGTCGCGAAGGAGGAGAAAACGAGACGCACCCAGAAGGCGTGCTTCGAAACGTCTCCGAGGTTGTCGTACGGCGAGAGCTTCCAGTAGTTGCGCGCCTCGATCTCGAAGATGTTGGGAAGGAGGTTGGCGGTCTCGAGGGTGAGGTTCTCGATGACGAGGTCGACCTCCTTCGACGTGTACTCCGCCCTGTTACGCTAAGTGTCAGCCTGACTTGTGAAAGGAAGCAGGAGGGAGGCGGAGAGGAGACGAGACGAGGCGAGGCGAGGCGATTGAAACACACCTGGGAATCGGCACGTAGCCAATCTGCTGGAAGAGAGCCGGGAGGATCTCCTTGCGAATGTCGCCCCAGAGATGCGGCTTGTACTTGAGGTTGCCCTCGTTGTCCATGAAGAGGTCCGTAACGAGAGTCTTGACAGCCTCGCCGAGACGCTGGTTGAGACCGTCGTCGGCGTAGGCCGTGAAGAAGTTCTGCACCTCGTCGAAGAAGCGGTCCTTGTGGCCCGAGTAGCGACCGTTCTGGGGGTCGAAGTAGTGCTTGCCCGACTCCTTGAGCTCGCGGCCGCGGCGGTCGGCCTCGTCCTTCATGATGTAGCCCGGCTCCTGGAGGCACTGGCGGATGTAGTGGTCGAGCTCGCGGAACCACGAGCTGTGGGAGGCAAAGGTGGGAGGCGTACGCAAGGAAGAGTCAGCTTGGGAAGGTCAAGGGTGGAAGCGACGACGGCGGGAAGGGAAAGCGAACGCACCGGAGACCCTCATCGTTCTGGGCGTCAGTGTAGAGCTGGTCGACCGAGTCCCAGATGGGCTGCATCGAGCGGCCGTTGGCGAAGCGCTCGAGGAGGGTGCGGAGCTCGGTCGTCGCCTGCTGGAAGTCGTTGTCGTGGCGGACGGTGCCGGCCGTGCCGCCCGACTGACGCGTCGCCTCCTTCGCCTGAACCTGGTAGTGCTCGGCGCGGTCGAGGAAGAAGTCGATCGCCTCCTGGTAGTCCTGGTGGCGCTGGTTCTCGACGATGACCTTCTTCAAGCGGTAGATGAAGCGGTCGCGACGCTCCTGAGGGAACTTGTCGTTGAGGTAGTCCTGTAGACGAGAAGGAGCGGAGGAGGGAAGTCAGTAAGCGCCGAGGAGGAAGGAGCGCCTTTCCGCGACTTCGCCGCGACAGATGGATGGAATCGCAGCGCACCTTGGTCCTGTCAAGCTGGTTGGAGATTTTTTCCTTGTGCTCGTCAGGGATTTTTTGGAGCAGCTTGTCCTGAACGCCCTTCGCCTCCTCCTTGGCCTGACCGACACCAGCATCCTTGCCGGCCTGGGCGCGCGCGCGACCCTCGTCGAGCTGCTGCTGGTTCGGCTGCGAGTTGCCGAGGCTGCCCTCAGTGGTCGAGAGAGTCTGGCCGTAGCCGGGCGCCTGGGCAGAGGAGAAGCCGCCCTGCTGAGTCGAGTGCATCGAGCCGAGCGAGCCGTCGGTCGCCGAGTATCCGCCCTGGTTCGTCGCGAGGGTCTGGCCGGGCTGAGCGTGGAGAGAAGAGCCGGTCGTAGCAGCGCCGGCGGACTGGGCGCCGCCAAAGTACGGAGGCTGGCCGTTGCCGGACGAGTATCCGCCGGTCGAGTGCGACTGGGTGCCCGACTGAGCGGCCGAGTACGCGGTCGACTGAGCAGCGTTGGCGGCGTCGCCAACCGAGCCGATGTGGCCCGTAGCGGGACCAGCCTGCGACTGTTGGCCCTGGTCGGCGGCGGAAGCGACGTTGGACGCGCGGTCCGTCAACTCGCCCTTGGCCTCCTCCTTGGCCTGGTACGCCTGGTCCTTCTTGCGGTACGCCTCCTCCTTCATGCCCTGGAGACCCGTGTCGGGAACGGGGTCGGTGTGGTCGCGGACCTCACCGTTCGGGCCGACCCACTGGTTCGAAGGCGCGGGCTCGTCGACCTGGCGGAGCTGGTCCTGGTCCGGGCGAGCGACCTCGGCAGCCTTGACGGCGGCGTCAGCAGCGACGTCACGACCGAGGAGACCGATGTCCTTGAGGAGCTTGCGCGCCTCCGAGTTGGTGAAGATGAGCTTGCCGAGCGTGCGCAGGTGCGTGACGGCCTGGTCCGCGTCGGACTGCATCTGGTTGCGGTCGGTGTTGACGGCGACGTTCTTGACATCGCCGAGCGAGGGCGGGCGGACGGAGCGGGTGTGGTAGCTAGCGGGAGACGTGCAAGTCAGCGGTGGTGTCTCCAACGAAGCGAGCGTTGCGCGGGACTAACAAGAAGTTCTGGAAGAGCTCGTCGTCGTTCTTCTCGGCCACGATCTCCTTCAAGACGCGAATGATGTCTAACGGGCGAGGTGGGTCAGCGTTAAGTCGAGGGAGAAGGCGGGAAAGCCGCTGCTCACTCCGGGTGTCCTCAACGAGCGTCTGACCGTCCTTGGAGAGCCTGCGCTCGTTGATGGGAGAGTGGCCGACGGCATAGTCGAGCGCCTGGATGCATTGCCTGCAGAGGGAGACTTGGGTCAGCTTCTTCCCCTCCCAACATTGCAGAGACTGCCGACTGACTCGTTGTTGGGGAGCTTGCCGTTCCTGCGTCGTTGCAAAGACGTGCTCGTCAGCTAAGCCGAACTGTGAGACCTGAAGGGTTCGATGTGCGCACCTGAACGCCTCGATGACGCCAAAGACCTTGAGCTTGCGGTCAGTGTCGACGGCCTTGTACTGGGGGTCGGTGGGAGAGGTGACCGCGTTCTTTGCCGGGTTTTCAGAGCTGCGGGAGGACGAGGAGGTGTCGCGATGCGAGGACGAGGGAATGAGGCAGGTTGAGAGAGACGTCAGCTCTCGAGTGCGGGTTTCGTGCAAGTTGGCGAGTGTACGCACATGTCGCGGATGTGAGTTCCTGTGGTGGGAGCCATTGTTTGTCTGAGTGAAGAGGGAGAAGAGAGAAGGAGGAGCGGAATGGATGCACTTCGAGGGCTTGCTCCTTCGCAGGCGACAGAGTGACGTACTGCGCCGCGATTGCGCGTGACGCACACGCTCACGCGCAGCCTCAGCCAATCAGCCAAGGCGGATCAGCAAGGAATCGCCAACTCAGGAAGGTCACATACTCAGGGATCGTTCGTCTCGCTCTCTCGCGAAGTACAGTACGCTCGTAGGCGTAGACTTGTACTTGTTCTCTCTTCCACAACCACCTCACTCGCTATCTCAGCGCCGTCCGCCTCAACGACCGCCGTCCACGCCCCCCGTGGTGGTGACGTTCCGCTGCGTTCGCTCCAAATTGGCTCGCCTGCCCTTGTCCGTGAAGCTTGAATGGCTTGCGCAGCACCATGCTTCTTCTGCACGAACCGGTCGCTCGAAGACTGACGCCGTCGCTGGGGGACTTGGCATCGTTGACCGCCGATACCGCTTGCTCGCGGACACTCCACCTCTCCTCCCTTGGGAACGTCTCTCTCGAGCGCAAGACTAGCTGTACACGTGAGTAAAACGAACGAATGCGCAATGCAGCAAATCATAAGCAATTACCACCCTCTCTCCTCGCGCCTCAAGCCGCCGGGAGCTTCTTCTTGGCCTCCTCGACCGCGTCCACAAACTCCTCGACCATCGCGACGTCCTTGAACCTCAGCCTGTACGTGACGGGCTTGGCGTCGGGTCCGAAACCGAGGAAGGTGACGAACACTTTCTCCTTCTTGAGCGAGAGAGAGGGGTAGAGGGAGAAGTTCTGCGACGACATTGTGAGCGTCAGCACACTTCACGGTTTGCGTAGAGTGAGAGCGAGCGGACGCACGATCAGGACCGCCCCATTCGTCTCATTCCTCGCCAACAACCTCACCTTCCCTCCCTCCTTCCTTTCCTTAACCGCCACATTCGCAATCCCCAACTCGCTGGACTGGCCTCCCTCAATCCTCCAAACCTTCCCCCTCACACTATGCAACACGTCTTCCCCTTCTTCGCCTTCGCCTGGAGCGGTGAAGGGGTTTGCGCCGGGCGTCTGCGCGCGCGAGTCGGTTTCCCCTGCGGTGGAGGGGGCGGAGGAGACGGCGGGTGGGGCGGAAGAGGCGGTGAATGAGAAGGGGGTGGAAGAGGCGGCGGCTGGAGCGGAGGTCGAATCGGTCGAAGTCGAGACGGGCGGCGCAGTAGCGAAGGAGAAGCCGGTAGTCGTCTTCGCAGCCTGGCCCTTGTTGTCCGACGCAGGAGCTCCCGAGCCAAACGCGAAGCCCGTTGAGCCAGTCGAGCCGCCCGAGCCAATGTTTGAGCCGAACGCGAAACCCGTGTTGCGGCCTGCAGTGAACGGCGCAGGCTGGTCCTTGTCCTTCGTCTGGAGGGCGGCGCCGAAGCCGAACGAGGGAGGGGAGGAAGAGCCGAACGAGGTGGCGATGGGAGGAGACGAGGCCGGCTTGGCGGAGAACAGGGAGGTAGAGGCGGGAGTCGAGAAAGGCGTTGGACCGCCGAAAGTCAAGGCGGGCTTCGAAGGTGTCTCGGTCGAGCTCGAAGACGTCGCCGCGCTACCGAAGGAGAAGGCAGTCGACGCGGGAGCAGTCGAGGTGGACGTGGCGGAACCGAACGAGAACGGCGACCCGGACGAGCCAAACGAGAACGCCGGCTTAGGTGGCTCCTTCTTCTCCTCCTGCTCCTTCACAGACTCCTGCTTCTCTCCCTCATCCTTCTTCGCCTCACCCTCCTTCTCGCCCTTTGCGATTTTCCCAAACTGCGCTCCAAACGAGAACCCACCCTTAGGCTTCTGCGCCTCTTCTCCCCCCGTCGCACCCTTCTCAGGCGTCGTAGGCGGACTGACGCTCTCGCCGAACCGGAGCGGGCTGGGCTTCGAAGGCGGGTTGGTCAGTTTGGCGGGGGCGAGTTTTGGGGCCGAAGGGGGCTTGAGCTCGTCACGACTCGACGACTTGGCTGGCGCCGATGACGAGGGTGCCGAAGTCGAAGGTGCAGACGAGGAAGAGCTGGCCGCAGGGAACGTGAAGGAGCTCTTCTCGACCTTGGGCGCCGAGTCAGGCTTGAAAACGAATCCGCCCGCGGGAGGAGCCGAGTTCGACGAGCTACTCGACGTCGACTTGACAGCGCTCCCAGCGAAAGCAAAGACTGCAGGCGGGGCAGGCGGCGCGATCTTGTTCTCGGCAGGTTCTTCCGACAAGTCGGCGATGGGAACAGGCTTGGGAGGGTTCTTGAAGATGTCGGGGATGTCGTCCGCTGCGACCGTCGCCTTTTGAGGAGCTGAGGACGAGGTGGAAGCGGGTGCGGCGTCGGGTGCACCGCTGGTGTCGGTGAGGTCGGCGATGGGAACAGGTTTCGGCGGGTTGCGGAAGATCTCGGGGATCTCGAACGCTGGCGCAGGAGCGGGAGCTGCAGCAGCCGACGAGCTCGCCGGAGCCTCGACCGCCATCTTGTCCTCCTTCGCTATGCCATGCTCCTTGTCCACCCGCGCCCGGTGCTCCTCGTACTTCTGCTCCAGCTTGTCGAACGTGCCTTCAGCCGACAAGTCGATGAACGGATCCTTGTCGATTCGCGACGAGAGCGCTTCCAGCAGCGAGACGTTGAGAGCCCGCAGCGAGGTGTAATACTTGAGCTTGTCGGACTGCGCGGGTGCGGGTGCGGGTGCGGGTGCGGCGGGCTTCGCCTGAGCGCCGAAGGTGAAGCTGGACGTGGCTGGTGCGCCGAAGGAAGGGGTCGAAGACGAAGAAGCGGGTGCGGAGAAGGTGGAGGTGGTCGAACCGAAGGAGAACGAGGGAGCTGCACCGTTCGATGCGGGCTGCGCGGCGCTCGAGCCGAAAGCGAAGGGATTGGGTGCCCCCGGGGTGGAGGATGAGGCGCTCAAGGCAGCGAAAGGGTTGGGCGAGGCGACGCCGCCGAAAGGTGAAGGCTTCTGCAGGAGGAGAGCAGTGTCAGCGGCGCAGCAGACTCGAATCGCTCGCGCCACTCACAGGCACGTCTCCTGTGGGTGCAGCGGCGGGCGCGGCACCGGGAGCACCTCCGCCTCGTCGCTTGGGCAGCCCTCGGATCCTGATGAGGCGGCGAGGGTCAGCGGGCGCACACGGTGAGCCAGAGTGGCCGGCTACGCACTTGCGCCCCGACAAAGCCTGGTCTGACGCTTTCCTGAAGTCGCCCGAGCCGCCCTGCACGCGTGAAGCTGGCGTGAGCAACTCGAGGTTGAGGCAAGGAGGAGATGGAGTGAGAGAGCGCGCGCACCTCTTCCTGGCGCTCGTCGTCGTCCACGTTGTCCTGTGTGAGCTGCTTCTCTGCTCCTCGCTTGGCCATGGCTGCACGCGGTCGATGGCGAGCGGTGTGTGAGGACAACTCGCGACTTCGCCTCTCCCGCTCAGGTTGATGCGGTCGACCTCGCTCGATGGGGGTTTCTTGCACTGCTGAGCTCTTTGAGCAGAGCTTCAGAATGCCCACATGCTCCGGCGCCATCGGCTGAGGCGTGCCAGACGTCGAGCAGGGCGTCGTCCTCACACTCATTCGCGACACTCGCTCGCAGAGTCACCTTGGGATGCACGCTTGCGCTGAGTAGTGTGCGATGTACGAGGATGGCCATCGCAGCAGATGGGCCTTCTTCTACCTCCGCAAACCCCTTCCTCGCCCTCTTCCCTGCTTCTTCGCCCGCTCCTCCTCCTCTCTCGCCCGCTTCTGCGCGTCCAGCAACTCCCACACAGCGACAGCCTTCTTCGCCGCCTCTTCGCTGCTGAGGCCAGACTTTGCGCCCGCCTTCTCCTGCTTCGCTCCGGGCCGGCTGAGCGTCTCGAGCGCCTTCTCGACGCGCTCATCCTGCCTGACGACCGGTGTCGGTTGCTTCGTCTTGTCGACCGGTGCAGGAGAGGTACGAGATGGTGCTGGTTCGTTTGCTTTCGTGGTTGCGGCGATCTCCCGCGCGGCCTTTGCTGCTTCGGGACCTGCTTGCCAGCGGTGCATGTGGTGCGCAGGCTGAAGCGCCGCATCGACGCCTGTCATGTACTTCGTCAGCTCTATGCGCAACGAATGCCTCATGTGCGACGGTACGCACCGAAGACTGGCCGTGTTCCGTTCGTCGCGCCGGCTTTTCCGCCCTGCTCGACCGCTTTTTTGGTCGCGGCGCGCCCCGAGACTGCCTGCGTTGGCGCCCTCGCTGGCAGCTGAGGCGGCGTCAGCTCTTTGGGAATGAGGCGCGGTGCCATACGAACGTCCGAAGGGAGGAGATGCATCTCCTTCTTCGGCGGCATGTTCAAGGCAGACGCGCTGGACGAAACCGACGTCGTGTCTGTCGACCCGCTGTAGATTGAAAGCGGATGGGGCGGATGGCGCGGAAAGTGAGAAGGCGGAGGAGGGATATCGAGCTTGCGAGAGGTGAGGTCGTAGAGTTGGCCGATGAGGGAGGAGAGAGTTTCGCTGCGGTACTCCGAGTCGTGCTGTAAGAGCTGCATGAGGAAGAGCTCGTCAACAGCGGAAGCGAGTATAGCGGCTGAGCCACGCACGTTGAGAATCTTGCCGAGCGAGCGGCGAAGCCGTTCTTGCTGGTCGTGCGAAGAGGCGATGTCTGCATTGACAGCGTGAGCAGAGCCCGCGCCTCAATCGATGACAGTACGCACAGGACTGCTGCTGCTGGAAGAGGTACTCGACGTCGAGGAAGAGCTGCGAGACGAAGTGGTCAAGGCAAGGTTGGTCGGGGGGACGGCGGTACGTACCTCCTGAAGACGACGCCTTCGCTCAGATGTCGAGGAGCCCCTCCTTGCTTCTTGAACCTTGCCCTCATGCGTGGGCGTCTCCTTGAAGGTCGAGGTCGTTGCCTCGTGCAAGACCTGGTGAACGGCGCAAATTAGTACGGCTCAAATGTGCTCAGAGTGAGCTGCGTGTACAGGCGAGTTTTCCGGGACATCGTATACATCTTGGGACGATCGTCGAGCATGCGAGAAGGGGCTGCGTCTCGGAGACGAGCGAGGAATCGGTAGCGGTTGAGGCTGCATCTGGGTCGTCGGCGACAGGATCTGTCGAGCGAGCGGTCAATT
Organism: Rhodotorula toruloides NP11; assembly: GCF_000320785.1. Classification (NCBI taxonomy): domain Eukaryota; kingdom Fungi; phylum Basidiomycota; class Microbotryomycetes; order Sporidiobolales; family Sporidiobolaceae; genus Rhodotorula; species Rhodotorula toruloides. Next base: position 237,601 of record NW_015622984.1, on the reverse strand, counting down.
CTATCGAACTAAGAAGAAGAGAAAACGAAACTCACGTTCTCCGACGTATTGGCGGAGAACCGGCTGATAGCGCTAGGCTTGCGAGCAAGTGAGCGCGTAGGTCTGCGCTGCGAGGGCGAATCTGCGCTGCTTGTAACTGAACTGCGGTCGTTCGTCGGTAGCTGTGAGCAAGTGGACCGTCAGCTATCATCGACTGAAAGCGACGAGAAGTTCGCACCTCCTTCGTCTCTCTCCGCAACGACTCGAGTTCTCTCTCGATCGTGGTCATCAAGTCAAGCTCTTTCTGGAAGGCCCTCGCCGTACTGCCAGACGCGCTTGAAGACCCGTCGCGCAGCATGGCGTAAGCGTACTTGCGGAGCTGGACGTCGTTTAGATGGAGAAGCCATTCGACCTGATGGAGAAGCTCGCTCAGCACGGCTTTGGAGGGCACTCATAGACCGAACGCACCTTGTCGAGCACCTTCTGCTCCGACCTGCTGGGTTTCCGACCTTCTCGTTCCAATCGCTCCCTGATCCGCTCCTCCAGTCCGCGCAACTCCTCCCGCGAGAGCTGCAACTTCGACTCCTGCCTCACCGCCCGCGCAGATAGCGCATCGCTCTGCTGCTGCAACTTTCCGAGAATGAACCCGAGAGCGTCGACGTCGGATTGTTGCAGCGCGCTTGGCGGGCGAGACGGCGGAGGGGACTCTTCCGGCGGTGGCCTGGCGGGCCAACCCGTCTTGCCCGCTGCGACTAGACGAGCGGCCTGCGCAGTCCGTCGCAGCTCGTCGTCAATCGCTCCCCAGTCGTCAGAACCGGCATTGGCCGGGAGTTCTTCGATGTAGGCGTTCATGGGTACGGCCTGGTGGAAGTCGCGCATCCAGGCAGGGCTCTCGACGCTTTTGGACGCCGTGCCGGGGAACGTCGGAAGAGCGGCGGTCGGCTCTCGCGACAGCGGGTGAAGCGTTGTCCGACTTGACGAGCGGGAAGAGGCACGACCCCCTCGTAGCGACAATCGAGTTGGCGTAGTCGAGACGAGCGAGGCGACGTCTTCAGCGATACTTGGCGGTCGGTGGTAGGCGCCGGTGCGCGCGTTGCTGCCGAGCGGAGCGTCAGTTTGCAGAGCTGCGGAGCAGGTACAGAGCGAAAGAGTTCAGACGCACTCGATCTTGAGCGACCAGAATGCGGCGTCAAGAGCCTGCGTGCCCGCGAGATGGAGGTACTCGCCACTGGCGAAGTCGATTCGAAAGGGCTCGAAAGTCGGCTGGTTGAAGTCGGACAAGCGGACGACACGGACGACGTCGGCGAGAGGAAGATTCACCTCATTCTGCTCGCCTTGCAGACCTCCGAGGTGTAGAGTGACTGGCGTAAGCAGGACATAGACCGGCGTCCATTGCTCCGGGAAGCGCAGGAGGCCGTCGGTAAAAGGCCGGTGCGTTGGCGGCAGGAGTAGCCAGCCCTGCAGAGACTTCAAGTCAATTTCGCGTAGGAGAGACAATAAGAGCCTACGCACTTCTGCTAGCACCGGTTCGGGTTTAGGAGGCGGACTGGCGGAGGAAGCGGAAGACTGGTGTGAGCGCGACGACGAACGCGGCTGTCCTTCTGTCGGACTGACTGCCTTCGCGACATGCTCGACTGGCGAGAGAGAATGTGAAGGAGGATCGGGAGGCGGAGGCGGTTGATTTCGGCGTTCCTCCTCGCGACGCGCTCGCTCCCAGTCGAGCAAAGCCTGCCGTTCGCGCCTCTCTCGCCTCGCCCGTCTCTCCCACGGGTCTGCGGGTTCGTCGTCTGTCATCGTTTCCTCACTGAGCGATGGTTGCGAGAGCGGCTGGACGTGAGCCGTGTTTGGCGGAGGAGCCGGTGGCACTGGTGAGTCGATTACTGGCGGGGCGGGTGTCGCCACGAGAACTGGAGCCGCTTCGTTGAGCAACGTGCGCTCGCCCAAACGAGATGGAACGCGATGTGCGTTCTGCTGCGGGAGCGGCGGGAGAGTCCAGGGGGAGTAGGGAACCTGGTCCAGCTCGCCAGCGTATTCGACGCCGTGGAAGTGCGTGGGAGAATCGCGTCGTCGGATGAAAGGCTGGGAGGGCAGATGACTGGCGGGTTCGAGAGACGGAGTGTGCGAGAAAGACGGCTGGACGTAGGGATCTTCGTAGAGGTCGCCCGCTTCGGTTGCTGGCTGGGCGATCGAGCCTAGCGGCGGACGGGTGAAATCGTAGAGGCGGGTTGCGTCGTGTGTGACGTCGTGAAGAGGGCTGCGGAACAATGCGTCAGGTGGGTCGGCAAAGGCGAGGCAGATCGAACGAACAGGTCGTCTGGGAGATACACGTGTGATACGCCGTCGACCTCCGCAGCCGGGAAAGAATGCTGGAGAACCTCGGAAGCTGACGTCGGGAATGGCTGCAGGGGCGGTGAAGGCAATTTCGGCGGTTGAGGCGAAGGAGGCGGTTGCTGGAGATCCTCGCGAGCTGCTTGAACCGGGGAAGGCGCTGGCTGAGCCATCCGTGCCGCCCGTTGCGCCTTTAAGCGATCCATAAGACCTCGATTCGCGAGAGGAGGTGCTGTCGATGGCATAGCTGGAGGGACGGCGACGGTCGGATTCGGGCTGTTTCGAGGCGGCTCGCGTATGTCGGATACAGGAGCAGGAGCAGGAGCAGGGTGGCCTGGCTGAGGATGGCTAGAGCGAGCTGGTTGGTTGCGCGGGATTTGCGAGAAAGTCGAGCGGAACGAGGTGGTTGAAGGGAAGGAAGGGCTGTAGATCCCGCCGCTCGGCGACTGGAGGCGGATGTCCGGTGTAGCGGTGGCTCTTCCTGCGCTGCTGTACTCGCCGTAGAGACCCTCTTCAGCCGTCCTGAAGCTGGCGTTCGACGATTCCTCCTCCTCGCGGTCCGCCTGTGCATGCGCTGGTCCTTCGATGGGTATTGCTGGAGAAACAAAGCGTCGGAATAGCCCGCCTGCGCCAGCCCACATCGCCTGCCCGGCCTACCGTCGGATGAAGCGAGATCAAGTTACCGAGGATTGACGCGTTGACGGGTGTGGAGGGGAAGAGGAGGACGTGAAGGATGGCAGAATCAGCACACGAATCAAGCAGCCTTCTTCGAGCTCAGTGGACTCTGCGAGCCGTGCAAGTCGAGTTGAGCGACTTCGGTCGTGTTGAGCGATCAGGATGGGCCCGGGAGGTCAAAGCGAGCTGAGTGGTCCGCGGGACAGCCAGGAGCGTTGGGAAAACACAGAGTGGTATGCGAGACGGTCCAGCATTTTAGGAACGGTGAGCGGGGCAAGCGGAGTGAGGAGGCGAAGGGAGAAAGGCGACTGCGCGCAGACTTTGCTAACAAGTTGACGGTATCGACGCGAAAATGCGAATGCCGCGTTGCCCAGAGATGCAGTGCTACCATGCGAGTCCACGATGCGAGAGAATGCCGTCCCTACTCGACGTCCGCGTCCCATTCGTCCGGCACGTCCTCATCCTTCTGGGCGACTGGTGGCGGCGGCGGCAAGCTCGGCGTGGGTATGCGAGACGGCGCAGACGATGTGGGTGCCGAAAGGGAAGGGAGCGCTCGCTCTTCCTCACCACGGGGAGCGAAGACGGCGCGAGGAGGCTGCGACGAGAGACACGCGGTATGAGCGAGACTGTGCAAATATCACGGAGAGGAGCGGTTCGCACCTTGGCATGGCCATTGCCGATCACACTGCCCCATGCGTTCGCAACGGGCTGCGGTGCACGAGGCGGACTATTGCCAGCGCTGAGCGAGGCGAACGAGTTGCCCGTCTTTAGCGGCATCCTCCATGCATTCGCCGAGCCGGTCGACGAACCCTTCGTGCTCATTGGCGCGGATGACGAGCCGAGAACGGGCGTCCAGGAGCCACGAGCGATGCGCCCATCGTCGCCGACGTGAACGGCCTCGGCGGAAACGCAGAATCCGGTGTCGGCGATAACGGTGCGGAGAGCGGAGGCGACGGAGGCGAGCTTCGTGTCGAGGTCGATCACAGGTGCGTCGAAGGAGACCAGGACGTCTTCGTCAGTCTGCGAGGCATGGGATGTCAGCTCGCCCTAAGATGGAATAGGACGAAAGCCGGACTTGCCACCCAGGTCAGGGTAAAGTTCAGTCCGCGCATGTGCGGGCGAAGGATGTCGGACAACATCTCTTCGTCGTAGCCAAGGACGCCCTCGAGGTAGATCGCGTTCTCCTTGCGCTTCTCCGGCAGCGCCCTCCGGAGGCTGCCGAGGCTGAGGGTCGCGCTCGCCGGCTTCTTCGTCGCTGCGAGGGCTTCGGCGAGAGTTGGCGAAGGGATGCCGGAAGTCGAGGTGCGATGCGCGACGACCGAGCGACGCGGCTCCTCATCGAGCGATTCCGAGCGCAAGTCGTAGTGGTCGGTGAGCTCGTGGATGAACACGCGCTGAGGTCGCTTCATGACGGGGAAGTGCAAGCTCGGCTTGTCGCTTTTGACGAACTCGACGAGCTGCGTCTCGATCTGCTGCGCCGACGCCTGGTTCGCCGCGAAGAAACTGAGCAACTCGGGCGAGTACTCCACCTCCTTCGTCTTGATCTCGCGCTTCTCGACGCCGAGTGCCTCGGCGAGCTGAGCATTGCGCTTGGCGATTGCGCAAGCGTCGGTACACTTGAGGAGACGGCCTTCATTTCCTTCGGGCTTGTCGTCGCACGCTCCGCAGCGAGCGTTTTGGGTGATGTGTCCGCAGGCGCAGTGCACGGGGATGAGCTTCGGGCAGGGCGTATCGGCGGGGCAGGCGGAGGGGAAGTGGCAGGGAAGGGGACAAGGGTGACCGCAATGCTTCCTCGGCTTGAGGCACACCTGGTCGTCGACCGCCTCGCACTCGCCGGGCGGATGGCACGACTTGCGGCAGCGATGACCGCCGCAGCGAAGAAGCTTGCCGCAGACCATGCCGCAGCTAACCTTCTTCTCGTCGGTCGCGCATCGGACGTTTGGGATTTCGCGCTTGCCGCATGCGCACCGCTTGACCGTCAGGTAGGGGCAGGGAGGGCACTGCGGGTCCTCGTGGCAGGCGTGCGGGAGGCGAGGGTGGCCGCACTCGGAGGGACGGATGCAAGGGTGTCGGCAGTCAATGACGAAGTTGCAGGGGATGGGTGGGAGGACGACGGTCGAGCCGCAGTTGCAGACGAGTCTGTGTTGCAAACAAGTCAGCGTAGCCCAGACGAGACGAAGAGGGAGAACGCACTCGTCGAAATCGGCTCGCAAGCAAGGCGGGCAGGCGCCACGGTGGTCCTTGAGCTCGCAATTGTGAATGCCGCCTGCGCACGTCAACCGGGTCAGCCACGACTCATCGAACCGAGAGAGGCGCCGCACGTACAGTTCAGCTTCCTCCCGCATACCCGGTCGCAGAGATGCAGACCGAGCGGATCCTGCGCCTCCTGCTCCGCAAGACTCTCCTGCAATGTTACAGCCCTCTTCTTCCCCTTGCCCTTGCCCGCCATTAAGGCCTCCTGGTACGCAAGCGGACAACACGTCCTCCCGCACTGATGCCGCCCACACCATTTCTGCGCCTTGCAGACTCGCGCGCAGAGAAACTCGTCGGTCGTGACGACTTCGCCCGAGTCGGGGTCGACGCGTGTGGCGAGGTAGGGCTCGCCGCAGAGTCGGGTCGTCTTCGTCGAGCCGCAGCGGCAGACGAGCGGGACGGTCTCGCGGCAGGGAGGGCAGGGTCCGTCGTGGCAGGTTTGGCGGCAGGCGTGGCCGCAGTCGAGAGTTTTCGAGCAAGTTTTGGCGCAGGTCGGGATGCGGTCGGTACAGGAGGAGCGAGGGGAAGGAAGGAGAGTCGAGAGGGAGGTCTGGCCGCATGGGCAGGTAGTGACGACGTCGGGCGAGAAAGGGCAGTGAGGCGGAGTCGTCGAGGTGTGAGGGTGGCAAGTCTCCTCGCAGCGATGCTTGCCGCAGTCGAAGAGGGCGTTGCAGCGCGACGAGCAGGCAAACTCGCCCGTCCAGACCTCCTGCGCCGGATCGCCAGGCATCCTGCACCCGTCAATCCGCTCGTCCGGCCTCGTCGCTCCGCACAAGCCCTCCGTCTCGTCCCTCCCGCAGAAACACCTCTTGATCCGCACGGCCTCGCACTCGCCGCACTCGCCCTCGTGACAGCTCTTCTCGCACCGGTGCAAGCCGCAGCTAAGAAGCGCATCGTGCGTCTCTCCGCACGACTTGAGCGCCTCCTTCGCCGCCCGCCGCTCCTCCGTGTCCTTCTTCCCATCATGCAGCGCCGAACACCTCAACCCGAGCGTCCGGCGACCGCAATGGCACTTCTCGTTCAGGACGACAGGACAAGGCGGGCACGGTCCGGGGTGGCACGAAAGCGAGCAAGGGTGTCGACAACCCGCCGGACGCGGTTTCGCACAGGGTTTGCCGCACGAATGAGGGATGGCGGGAGGACGAGAATGGGGATCGACGTATCGGCGACAGAAGCAGAAGTACTTGCTCGGGACGTCGGCTGGCTTGAAGTTGGTGTTGCAGTTCGGGCAGGCCCAGTGTCCTTCGAGCGAGGCTGGATCGGGCGGGTTTCGGGCGTCCGTCTGGCGGGATGCGAGGAGTTGTGCGCGTTCGGCTGAGGCAGAGACGGCTGTCGAGGCCCATTTGGTGATGCACGAGAGATGAAAAGGCATGTGGCATTCTGTGCAGGAGTAGATCCGCGCCGTGCGAGAGATCGTGTCGAAGCAGACGGTGCATTCGGCTTCGCCAGACGAGATCTCGGCTGTCAGTCGCTCGACGAGGGTCTGATTGACGGGTGCCGGGGCGGGAGGAGTCGACGTGCCGGATGCGGGTGTGGAGGAGGAAGAAGGCGGGACGAAAGGTGCGGCCGACGCATGAAGACCTGCCGAGGAGGAAGAGAGGGTCGCATCGAAGCGAGCGCGCCGGCCTTGTCCCGTAGGACGAGGTGCGCCAACTCCTGATGCGTTCTGTCCACCTCTTCGCGACCCGCCTCGACCTCCACGACCTCCCCCTCGTCCACCTCGACCTCCTCCTCGTCTGACTGATGAAGCCCCGCGCTCATCCGCCACAGCCTCGACATGCTCGCCGCCAGCCGCATCCGTTCTTGAGGGTCCCTGCGCACCGTTCTGTCCCCCTCGGCCGCGCCCGCGATGCGAGCGACGAGAGCGAGAGGATCCTCGAGTGGCGGAGGTCGAGGAAGAGGTCTGTTGTGCCGGCGACGGCTGCTGTTGCTGTGTCGCGACCTGAGCAGCCATTCTAGAATCTAGTGGAAGTGACAGAGCCGAGAAAGAGAGCGAAAAGCCTCGGGAAGAGGTGAAGCGACTGAGTCGACTGGTGCATTCGAGAGAACCGCGTCTGCAGTGACCACGGGCTGGAGACGGCTCACGTAAGCAGCCTCGAGGGGAGGGCTTTTCGTCCGTCTTGCTCACCCTCGTTGCCAGGATCGTGTAGAGAAGCTCCACAGGGAGCGCTGGAAGCCGGCTGAGCTGCCAGAAGACGAGGAAAGCGAGGTTTCCTGGCTTCGTTTGCACGCCACGACCGTCTACACCTTATGACGCCTCTATACTTCGCAGCAGAACATGGCGTCGTTCACGTCGAGAAGGCGCGCGAGTCGGTGTTCAAGACTTGAAGGACGCGAGAGGGCTGATGGCGAAGGCGGCGGGTAGGAATGGCGTATGTCGCGCGCTAGTTGCGTCGTATCATTGGCGAGGGGAGGCGAGGGGCGAAGACTGTTGAGGAGAGTATGATCGCGGTCGTACTTGATGCGCTCTTGTCGAGAGCGACTCCGTCGACCCATTTCTCGTCTTTCCATCCCGTAAACCTCCTCCTGTCCTCCCGCCTCTCCTCCGCCCTCACTCATCTCCACACGCCTCCCTCCATTCCCTCTCCACCTCCTCCTTAAACCCCCTCAACACCTCCGTCCTCCTCCGCGCCATCTCCCTCCCCTTCTCCGTCCTCATCCGCTCATGAAGGATCACCAGCTTGTCGTCGAAGTGCGCGAGGGCGCATGTGGAGTAGTCTTCCGCTGCTGAGGGAGAGGGGGGAGAGGGAGGGATGTAGAGCGGGCGGGAGACGAGGGCGGAGTAGGCGGAACAGCGCATAATGCCTGGAGTCGGATAGGGTCAGCTCGCGGGGTTTGAGGGGAAGGCGGCGAGGGGACGCACCGATGGCTCCGATGGCGTCTAGCCGGTCCGCGTCTTGCACGCTGTGTACACCCAAGGAAGGGAGATGGAGAAATGTCAACTCCTCCTCCTTGACAACCTCGCCCACGTCCGCAATAATCCGCGACGCACCAATGCAGCTCGCTACACGTCTCATGCCACTCGGTCTGCCTGCCCTCCTTGATCCGCCTGACCTCCTTCGAATGCGAGACGTTCTCGATAATCCGCTCGACGAGCCTCCTCCTCTCCTCGCTCAACCCTGCGCCGTTCTCCGCCCAGAACCCAGCAAGATGCTCTTGCGCAGATGGTACAGGCGCGTCTCTGGGAAGGTACTTCGCATCGAGGAGGTCGTGGAAGAGCGCGGCGAGTTCGACGACGAGCGAGTCCACTAGGTCGGGGAGGGAGCGTGCGATGGAGAGTGCGAGTCGGCGCACCCGCTCGACGTGGTAGAAGTCGTGCGAGGGATCGTACTTCGCGTGGTGAGCGCGGGCGAGTTGTTCTGCCGCAGCGAGGAGGAGAGGTTCGTCGAGGATGGCGCGGGCGACGGTCATTGGCGGTGAGCAGAGGGTGGTTGTTCAAGCTGTTAGACGGTACGATAGCGTGTCTGCTCCCGCTAGAATGAAGAGCCCCTTCCCCTTCTCGCTTCAATTGAGCGAGAAGATGAAGAAAGGGTTCGCTTCTCGCAAGTTGACCGCGCTTGTGGTGTTGCTGTGGCTGTTTGGGAGACTGCCGACTCGAGTACACACGCTGTACACGCGCTCACTCGCCCGCTAGACCCGCCGCCTCTTCTCCCGCTCCGTCTCCCCACCACCCTCGTCCTCACCGCGTCGATCGCAGCCTCCCACGCTCTCGTCGACGCAGGGCACGTGCAGGGACGCGCAGCTGGACTCGCACAGGGATGCAGACCATCCCGCTGTACCTCGCGTCCGCACCGCGACCCTCGACATCGAGCGACAACCACTCGGAGACGTCTTTCCCTGAACCGCCCTCTCGCCTGTCCGTCAAGCATCCGACGCCCCGAGCTAGCTCGAAGCGACACTCGTTTAGACCGCCTATACCGCCGAAGCCGGCGAGTGTGCGGAGGAGTAGCGAGGAGGAAGCCGGGTCCGATCCGGCGAGCGAGGCGGGACCGCAGGAGAGGAAGGACAGTATCGCGAAATGGATGACGGCGATGACGGAGAGGGAGGACGGGCAGCGGGCGGGAACGCCGGGCTCGAATCGCTCGAGGGAACCGCCGTCGATTCCTCCTCGACCAGTCCTCGTGTCTTCGCCTGCTCCGCCTCAACCTTCAAGCGCAGGGGCAGCTTCGACGAGCATTTACGATGCCGCAACGCCCTCTTCCGGTCCACCGTCGCTTTCGCCGTTCTCCGCCATGTCCTCCAGCCAATTCCCCTCTCCTTCCTCGCCTGAGCCGGCAATGTTCACTGTCTCCCGCCCAACTCCCTCGAATTCTCCCGAACGATCACGCCACCGTCCTCCCCAGCACCCCTCCATCTCTTCCGCCGCGTCCATTACCTCCTCCACCTCGTCGATGAGCCTCAACCCCTCGAGCGCATTGAGCGCGATCGGACGAGGCTTCCAGCAGGCCAAGCTGAAGGACCGCTTCGGCGCGGGAGTCGGCTTCGCACGCGAGTGGGGCGGCAAGGGCAAGGGCAAACTGCAAGAGTCGTGGCGCGGGTTCGGCGGACCCAGATCGCCTGGCGAGTCTTGCTCGCCCTCAACTTCACCGCCTATCTCAGCTTCGTCTTCACCCGTCCCCTCGTTTGGCTCGCTCTCATCGTCCGTATCGACTCCACACCTCGAACACCTCTCCGCTCCTTCGCCCCTCTATCCCTCCCCAAGTCCACCCCCAGGCGGCACCTCGATCAAACTCCCTACCACTCTCTTCGGTATCCGCGTCCCGAACGCTCGCGGACTTGCGTTCGGACGCCCGCTCGCTCCACTCGTCGAATTCACCCGTTCTCCACCTTCACTTTCCTCACTCCCTCGAACTCGCTCAGCAGACGACGAAGTAACCGGCCTCGACGCACGGTACTGGCTCCCTGGCCTCGCATACCGATGCCTCGAATACCTCGAAGAATGGGGAAAGAAGGAAGAAGGCGTGTATCGGATTCCTGGGAGGAGTCTGCATACGCAGCAGCTTAGGGCGGTGTTTGATGCGGGTGTGGGACAGGAAGTGGATCTGAGGGAGATACATCCTGGCGATTTGGATCCGCATGCGGTGGCGAGCGTGTTAAAGAGTTGGTTGAGGGAGAGTGAGTTGCCTCTCCCTCCATGTCGCCGACTTCGCTTGCTGACCGCCACTCGCACAGTTCCCGAACCACTCCTCTCGCACGACCTCGAGCCCGTCGTTGACGCGTTGACGACTTCCGCACTCGGTTACCCCGCTTCGTCTACGAACTTCCTCTCGAACGCCGCCTCCGCCTCATCGACCACTCCTTCCACCCTCCCATCCACCAACGGCGTCGTGAGCGGTACATCCGCCGCAACTGCTGCCTTCTCAGCCGACACCCGCGCGCCCCACTCTTACCTCGAACACCTCAGCACGCTCTTCTCTACCTCCCTCCCGGCGGAGAACTACCACCTCCTTCGAGCGATCGCGTACCACCTCGCGCACCTCTCGGCTCACTCGGAAACGAACAAGATGACGCTTACGAATCTGAGGCTGATCTTGAGCCCGACGCTCAGGCTTAGTCCCGGGTTCTTGCAGGTGTTGGTTGTCGAGAGGGAGATCTTGTTCAGCAAGGCGAACGAGTGTGCGTACCGCAACTGCTCCACATGTTAGCGAGGATGGAAGGAGCTGACGAGCCGCTTGCAGCCGCCCGCTCGCGACAAGCCTCCGCATCCGGCCATCACTCGCCAACTCTCAGCTCATCCGCCTCGTTCCGCACGCGTTCACCCAGTCCGCAGTACCCCGTTCGGCGCTCACCTACTCCCGGCACTTCCTCGCCACTGCTCGAGCCGCCCTCTCCCTCGTTCCCCGCCGCACCATCGAGCGACGGCCACCTATCGCCGATTGTCACGCCCACATTCGCAGCCTTTGATTTCCCCCCTCCCTCACCTTCACAAATCCCGCTCTCATCGCCTACTCAGCCAGCTACGACGCCCAATTCGACTGCCACGCCCATCGCAGCCAAATTCGCCGGCACCTCTCCCCCACTCCGCACGACCAAATCCGCTTCAAACCTCCTCTCTCCCTCGGCACCGACGGCGCAGAAACCTGCGTTCGTACCTTCGCGCGATCGAGCGAACGGAGCTGGTGGAGGAGGGTTCTTCGCTTCACGCGATGCGGTTGTGCCGCCTCGGGAAGGCTCTGCTACGTCCCTCGGTCTCGGGATTGTGGCGACGAAGACGGATGAAGAGGAGTCGAGGGAGAAGAAGCAAGATGGAAGGTTGAGTCTCGGCGAGGAGTTTCGGCAAGCGATCGATTCGTTGGGCAAGCCGCTCACGCCTGAGACGGAGAAGAAGGTTGGAGAGGAGTTTGAGGCGAGATTGGGCGGGGAGAAGGAGCCGGTGGAACGGTTGGTCGACCAGCGAGAGATGAGGTCAAGGCCGGCGCGCCCTTCGCACCGCACGCAGCGTAGCGTCAGCTCGATCCGGTCTTTCGCTTCGTCCCTCGCCTCGTCTATCACCTCGAGCTCGCTCTCAACCCTCGCAAACAACGCGTCCGAGACGGACCTCAAGTCGGCGCAGGTCCAGCAGGCGTCGAGGAGGAAAGGTCCGCCTCCTGCGCTCGGCACGAAGCAGCGCCCGACGACGATGGACCTGACGCTTCCTATGCCGAGCGGGATCGGGATCGGGCTTGGTTTGGCGTCGCCGAGGGAGGGAAAGGAGCGGGACGAGGAGCAGAAGTGGACGTTGTCGAGCTTCGACGAGAAGAAGAAGCTGTTTGGCGGGTAAAGGGCGGTCTTACCCTGTTGTCTAGAGTATCCTGGTCTGCTATAGACGCTTCCGTATATCCTGCTCGTCGCATGTCACCCCTCGACCTTTCTCAACACCTTGTCGTCCTTTCGATACCTCCCTTCCTCCTCTCTTCGCATGCAACGGGGCTCCGTCCTTTAACCATGGTTCGCTGAGTCCTGCTCGTCCAGTGAGGCGTCCGCCAAGCTTGCTCGGTGTGGTCCTCGTCCGTCGTCCCGCAGCTCCTCCTCTTCCTCTTTCCTCTCGCAAACCTTTCCTGATCGCGCTTGCTAAGCGTCTATTGCTCTCCGACTGACTGCCGCCGTCCTGGCGCAGTGGTTTCACAGCGTTCTCCCGCACCCCCGAACTCCGCTCGCCTCATCGCTGAACCCGCACTGACCGCTGCTCTCCTATCGGTCGAGGATGATCGCGCTACGTTCGAGCTCGCCTGCTGGCTCGTACAGACTCCCTGTGGCGCGCTGCCTGGCCAGCAACGCGCACGCTCGCTACTTCTGCGTCTCTCGCCTCTCCGGACAGACCGCTCAACTCGCCCGTTCTCCCCACCAGCGCGACTGAGTCTGGTCACTCAACTTCAGGATGGCGACACCGCCAGAGCGCCCTGCGTCGCCCAGTTCGTCCACCAGGAGCGACCTGATCCGTTCCTTCACTACCTCGTCCGACACTTCTGCCTCTGAGCGGATCGCGGCCGCGAGGGCGGCGCGGGAGCAGCGACGGAGGGAGAGGGAGGATAGCAGCGCGCTGACGGACGCGATGGATGGGGCGGAAGAAGCGGCGGGACAGGCAGAGACGGCGACGACCAGCTCTCTCGTCCCGAAACTAGTCGGCCACTCTGCCTCGGACCGTTCTTTCAGCCCATCGGTTCCCAGTACACCTTCTCGCTCCCGCTCCACCGCGTCGCCGCATGACTCGCCCGCAAAGACCGTTTCGCCTTCGCCTTCGGCACCGACTGAACCGAACCCAACGAGCGCGCCTTCTCCCGCCTCTTCCATCCGCCAACCTTCACCCCCGGTTCCTTCCGTACGCTCACCTTCGCCGAGCAACGTCGCGCTCGCCGGCGGTTTGATGGAGCGGTTGAAGGCTCAGCGAGCGGCCAAGGCGGCGTCTGAGGCGAAAAAGGCGGAGTCGGTTGTGAGCGAGGCGTCTTCGCAGCCGAGCGCCGAGAGCGCGAAACCGACACCTCCGACATCGACGGCCCCTTCGCTTTCAGCCGTTCCAGTCGCGCCGGCAGCTAGTGAACCATCGACGGAGCCGCCAGCTCTTTCGCCGGCGGAGTCATCGCCAGAATCGACCGCGCACGCCGACGTTCCAGTGCCTGCGCAAGATACGCATGCGAGCGACTCTCGCCGTACGCAGACCTCGACTATCTACGGGCGCAACGGCGAAGAGATCGACTTCGATTTTCACCAGCTCTCGGACGTGCCGTAAGTTCACCCTCTTTCTCGCTCGGACTTGGCGCTGATGATCTTCGCAACAGCGAACGTACGGAGCGAGAGTCGCTGTCGACCTGGCGAGACTCGTTCCAGCAGAAGCCCCGCCCTCTCTCGCTTTCCTCGACTATCCCTCGAACCCCTTCCAGTCCCGAACAGCCGCGATCTACCTTCCCCAACCGTTTCTCTTACACGAGTAGCGCTACATCCAGCGCAGAAGATGCAGCAGCATCCTTCCCCCGTCCACCTCGCTCTCGCCAACCCTTGCCTTCGTCCTGGTCCAACTCTTCCCTCGGCTCGGACCCGATCACCCAGCTCAGCCGTCGAAGCATCTCGCCCGACAAACACGTCAGCGCTACCTCCCAACTCCTCGGTCGCAGCGGTTCAGTCGGATCCATCTTTCCCAGCAGTTCGAGCGGGTCGTCCTCCGTCCATCCTCCTTCGTCCCGCTCGGAATCCGACGTCGCGCGACAGTCGAGTCCTACGCGTCGCATTTCGCCAGAGCTTGCTCGAAAGGCGGCCAAGTTCGAAGGCGGAGCCGTTTCCGCCGTCCTCACGCCAACTCCTCGCCCGCCACCCGCGCAGGACGAGCGGATCCCGCATGCACCGAAGGCGGCGGCGTCGGAACGCACAACATCGATCCGCACGACCAGCTCCACGGCGTCATCTTCGCCTGCGAACCCACCGCAGCAGCCTCTCCAGGATGTTGAGGACCCGCTTGCCGAGATCGACAGGCGAAGGACGCTTCGGCGACAGGCTCTCGAGGCTTTCCAGCGGCAGATTGAGCAGTCAGAGCCGTCCTGGACACTAGGCGCTCTGCCTAGCCGTCGAGACGACGAGGTCGCCGAGCTGAGCGAGGCGACGCCTTCGTACCAACTTGAGAAGCCGCTGCCTGTACCAGCAGATCGCGCCTCGACCGTCGACACTCGTCTTGCGAGATCCGTTACGCTCGGCTTGCCCATCCTGCACGAGGTACGTCAAGCGTCCGCCACTTGCTTTCGCTTTCCTGCTGACACCCAGTCTCGCAGGGCTACCTCCTCGTCCCGCCGACTGGCAACCCGCTCGCCGACCCGCAAGACTGGCCTCGCCGGTACTGTGTGCTCACACGCGAGAGTCTCGAGTTCCGCCCGACCGACCAGAACCCTCACGACCGACCCACCGTCTTCATCGCCGAGTGCGCAAGGGTGGACGACGATGCACCCACGCTGCCCAACTTCGTTCGCCCTTTCGCTGTCGTTCTCAAAGACGGGGACAGACTACTTTTCGCTGCCGAGACGCGCGCAGACAGGGTCGGATGGATTCTCGCCTTGCAGTCAGTCCTTCTTCTCTCTCATTTGACAGGGCAAAGTTGATTCTTGTTCCTACAGGCAAGCGATTCGACCCGTCGCCGAGCAATCGCAGCTGCCCGCCCATGTCGTCGCGGATTCGGCTGCGTCTGTCCGCTCGCTCACGCCGCCGGGCTCCTTCTTCTCCGAGACGAGAGGCACCGTTAGATCGTGGAGTCGGCGTAGCCCGCAGAAGGCGGCCGGGGTGCGCGAAATGCCTGTCGCAACGATCTCCTCGGACCGCAGCGACCGCTCTCTTCCACCCTTGCCGCCCGAGAAGCCTTCGACCCCTCTTCCTCCTGTACCTCCACTCCCTGGTCACCGACGCGCCCGTTCCGACTTGTCGAGGTACTCGACGCCGTACGACCAGCCGCCCTTCCGACCCATGCCTACCAGACCATCGTCCTTCCGCTCGGACAAGGAACCTTTGCGCAAAACGCTATCGCCCGCATCTCGCTCCGCGTCTTCGGTTGCTACGGCCGTCGAGCTCGAAGCGCTACAGCGGGATGTACAAGCAGCTCTCGAGCGAGCGCGAGATGGCAAGGTCGGGAAGTCTCGACGGGACCGCTACCGCGAAATGCAGGCGCGGCTGAGGGTCGTGCAGGACAAGTTGGGAGACTCGTCGTCAATCAAGACGGTTCAGGCGGGACAGGCGCTCTGGGACAAGGTGCGTCGACAGTCGCCTGCTCTCGCTATGAGAACGCTGACTTCGTTCCTCCAGCTCGACCGCCTCGTCGCCGCAAACGAGCGCCTTCTCCAGAAGCAGGAAGAGCTCGTGAAGGGCGACGCCGAAGCCCGCGCTCGTCGACTTGAGCAGGAAGAATACGAGCTCAAGGCGCGAGTTGACGCTCACATCCAGGACTTGCTGAGGAACCCGCTTGAGCGCCAGCATCCCCTGCCGCCACTGCCCGACCAATACCCCGAGACCATCATCCACGACAACGCCTCTCTCACGACTCGCGCAGCCATTCATACGACGCCTTCGGAGAAACTCGAATGGGCGCGAACGCTCGAGCAGTTCAAGGCGCGTCCTGATTTCTCTCCCCTGTGGCGCCCGGACTGAGCATTCCTCCATAGAACGAAGCCGACCTCACGCCCAAGCCCGCGCCCTCCTCGGTGGCCTCGCCTACGACGATGCGCCGCGAGCGAGACGCTGCGAGCCGGAAACTTGAAGGCCTGCCACCTCTCGAGCCCGACCCGCCTCTTCGCAACCCCGCTTCTTTGCTCGGAGAAGACGTCTTCGCCCGTTTCGGTGGCAAAGCCCGCTCTCGTGACCCCTTCGCCAGCAGCGGTGTCGTCCGTCCTGCGTCGTCCGAAGCGTCGACAGTCAGGAAGGCGACGCAGCCCCAGCAATACGCCGAGCAGGTGTGTAGAGTTCCGAGCGCTCACCCCACTCGCCGCTGACTCTGTTCTCGCAGCCGACGCTCCGGCCATACAGCGAGTGGA
This sequence comes from Rhodotorula toruloides NP11, assembly GCF_000320785.1. NCBI lineage: Eukaryota > Fungi > Basidiomycota > Microbotryomycetes > Sporidiobolales > Sporidiobolaceae > Rhodotorula > Rhodotorula toruloides. Next base: position 221,387 of record NW_015622984.1, on the reverse strand, counting down.
GCGGTGCGGGACCTGCGCCCTACGGCGTTTCCTGGGTCGGCTCTGACACGAGCAGAGTCGAACAGGTGCGTTATGGTTCGCTGCCGAGCATTCGTGGGTTCGAGTGACGGAATCGCTTGTGCAGGCCCTTTGGCGACTTCTTGACGGATTCGAGCAGCAGAATGGCGGTGAGCTTTGCCGCCTCTTCCTTACATCTCTGGCCACCATGCTGACGCTCAAGGATGCAGCTCTCGTGCACAGCCAAGTACAGCAGGACCGCATCGCCCAAGTTGTCGGAGAACTCGCTCGAGTGAGTGTCTGCCACGCATGATCCCTCGAGTCCCTGCTAACGTACCTTCGGCCCGCAGTGGGTTGCCGAAGACCGCTCGATGCGCGAAGCGCAGTTCAGTGAGCTCGCGCGTGCGGTTGACGGCGTTGCCAGGCATATCGCGGATCTCCCGCAGCACCTCCTCGCTTCGCTCCAGGCCGCCGAAGGACTGCTACCAGTGCCGGCTGCTACGACGTCAACCGATGTCGAGCATCCGATTGTCGATCATCCTTTCGTCGCGCAGGAAGCTGCCGCAGCCGGAGAAGCAGCTGTTTCGCACGAGCCGAACGAGAACGCAGCTCCGCCTACCGATGCCGTCGCAGCCGTCGCACCCGAGTCCGTCGACAAGCGGCCTCGCTTCGGCGTCAACCCGCTAAGCTCATTCGCACAGCTCGACAAGCAGATTGCGACCGGTGCGAAGGAAGGCGGGACGGTTGGGAAGGTGAAGGGTCCGAGGCTACCTGCGATCCGTCTCTGGGGTGCGTCCAGCTACATCGCCTGCGGTCCCTCAGGCTAATCTCTGATTTATTTCGCAGGCGCGCCTGAACCCGTTGCCGACCGACCAGGAAGATGGGGCGGAGGAGCTGTTGCGGCGAAAGAAGCGAAGGATCGCGCCGAGACGGACGAGGTTCTCGCCGAGGCAGACGCATCGCCAAACGGTCCGATAGTCGACGCTCTCAAGAAGGACGAGAAGCTCGGCGCGGCATTGCAGGCGTTGGCGGAGGGCCAGGGGGACGAGATTGACGCCGGCACGGTCTCGCGTGAGTCCATCTCTTTCGCTTCCGACTCTGGACCTCTACTAACGCGACGGGAGGCGTAGTCGCTGTCTTCGAGATCCTCAAGACGATGCGCGACATCTCGGCGAAGCAGGCGGCGCAAGAAGCGAAGGAGGCGGAGGAGAAGGCCAAGAACCAGGGCTTGTCGCTCAAGGAGAAAGCCGAGCTTGAGGCGAAGAAGGCGGAGATTGCTCGTCTAGAGCTCGAGACGAAGAACAACGCGGAGAGGACGGCGCGTGCGTTCCCGACCCCTTCCCCCCTACGCTCGAGCCGCTGTTGACTCCTTGTTCTGTGCGTCAGGTATCAACGAGATGGTTGCCAAGCTTGCCGAGAAGAGCGACAAGGCGGACGCGCTGCTTCGCGAAGTAGCCCAGAACGTCAAGGACGGCAAGAAGACTACGATGGATCCGGCTCTCACCGACGAGGTCAAGCGCTTGCTAGGGTGCGTCGCGACTTCTACATCTAGCGTCGCTATCACTCACGCTGCTGTACTGGGCAGCGGCATCCGGACAGGCGTTGACGAGCACGTCAAGGACTTTCGAGGACAGCTCACTAGCGAGGTGCGCTTCGTCTTCGGCGTGCCACACTGCGCCTTCGCTGACCTCTTTCGTGCGCTCTGCACTATTCAGGTCCAGCGAATGTTCAAGGAGGTGCGGCTCGACTTGCGCTTCGCCCCTTACTCCCTGCTGACTTCACTCGCTTGACTCCCCAGGTCGGCAAGCTGCGCGACGAGAAGAAGACGCTACAGAGCGAGATCGCCGAGCTCATGGCGGTGCGTGCGAGTTTGTGACCTGCGGGCAAGCGGCGGCGACTGACGAGCGATCCTGTCGAGCAGTTTCAAGCGAAGCACGGCGGCTCGATGGTCCGTTTCCTTCGTTTCAGACCAGCTGCACCGAGCGTTTGCTTGCTCTATAGCTGACCACACCTCGCTCTACAGCCCAAACCGCCCGCCGCCGCCGTCCCCTCCTCGCCCGCTCCCGCTCCGCAGCCCTCGACCGACCCAGGCCCGCTCGAGCCGCCAAAGCCAGGCATGCCGTCCAGCGGGTTCTTCGGTCCGCGGCCGATGAAGTAGCAGCTGATCAGCAAGAGGCGGGTGAGAGGAGTCGTTCCGCGGGTTTTTGCGAGGCCAGCATGTCGTTGTATCTCAATTGTGCAGCTGCGGTTCTAGCGTGTAGTAACTAGACTGGTCATCGTGACCTTGCGCATGCGAGAGAGAAAGAGAAGACGACCCAGCCGCGAACGCGACAGACCCAGCGAAACGACCCGAGGAACGACATGAACTGCCTAGGATTACATACACTCTTTCCCTCTCCTGCAATGCCCGTCTTGTCCCATTCACTTAGGCTTGGGCGTCTCGCGCTCAAACAAGGAGGAAGTGTAGCTCATCGCCGACGCAAAGTCGAACAGTCGCTCGCCGGTGCCGAGGACGACGTCGGCGGTCTGGCGGAAGGGACCTTCGGGGATTGTAGAGGTGTTGACCCTGTTGTGTGGGAAGAAAGGGCGAGAGGAGGAGAAGGTCAGCGATCGCGATTCTGGACGGGCAAGAGGATGTCCTCGGCAGTCTCGTGGTCTGGCCAGCTCCGCCGTTCTGCCGGCCGTCCTCCTCCAGTCTCTCGTTCCCGCCCACAGCGACACCCTCCTCTGGCGCCCGCCTCTCCCGCCTTCCGAACCCGCGGGACCAAGACCAACCTCGGAGACTCACTGGAAGCCCGTATGCCGCTTGACGCCCGCCAGAACGGTCGTGACGAGTGCGATATCGAATGTGTAGTGCATCAGGCGTCCGAGAACCATGCTGAGCTGTGTGTGAGGGGTCGAAGGGGATGGAGGTGGGGAGGGAGTGATGAGGCGGAGGAGAGCTGTGGGAGAAGAGCGAGCGGTGTCAGCTGTGCTCGGCGGGTGCTTGTGAAGCTTATACGGACAGCGACGGTCTACTTGGCGCTTTTGAGCGGGTCGTGTGAGCGGGCAGACGACGAAGGAGCGAAGGCGGGTCCTGCCGAAGGGGTTCGTCGGCCTCGTAGGCGAAAAGACTAGGTGGGACTATTTCGGTGTACAAAACGTAGTAGCGGGACTTGCGCAGAACGGAAAGGAGAGCGAGAGGGAAGGACGCGAAGAGGAGTTCCTCGACAAGTCGTTCTCGACGGCAGAGGACGAAATTCGTATGTCAAAGTCTCGCGCTACAGATGCAGACGAAGGGAAACGGAACGTCCACCTCGGCGAGCGGACAGAGGAGGACGGAAAGGAGCGCAGGAGGGAGAGAGGAGACTGCGAGAAGTGCGGATGCGCGTGTCTAGGGAGCACGACACTTGTTGGACAAAGGCTACAAGAGAGAGGTTACATGGCTTAAAGGAGACGGGGAGAGGAGGGTGCGAAGGGAGACGGTCGTGAGGAATACTCGCTGTTCACCACACCATCCCGGGCGTCCCCTCGCAAGTCCACGTCGCATTCCGCGCGCTTGGCTTGTCGACCGTCTAATACCGACTCGCGCGGAGACACTCGGCGACGGTTCTGAGTTTGTAGCCTTCCGAGACGAAACGTGAGGCAGGACTTCGGTTGCTGTTTCCTCGCCGTTCTGCGCGAAGATGCTGTCAAAGATCTGCTCGGATCGCAATGAGAGCGATATGGGAAGGGCGCACCTCGTGAAAGATCATCAAGGTAGTTGAGCGTCGTCGAGAGCGCGAACGACTGCTTCATCTTGATGGACGGGTCCCAGTCGCCGCTGTGGAAGTCCCGAAAGACGACTATCGTCGTCGAGTCGGACGAGCCGGTGTCAGTCAGCCCCCGGGACAACGGAGCCTCGTTCGCAAGCGCTAGCGAAACGCACCCGTATCCCCTCTCGCCTCCAAAGTCCCGAAGCTCGCCTCGTCGGCTTGGAGAACGGGAGAGAAGCGAGCGCGAGGAGGCCGAAGAGCAAGAGGGAGGGGACGAGCATGGCTGAGGATGGAGAGAAGACGAAGGTCCGGCGGAAATTGGGAAGGTCAGCGTGCGGATGGCGCGGTCGTTGTCGTTCGCGTCGAGCGAAGCGCCGTGAGTACAAGCGAAACCATCGAGCAAGCAAGTAGAGCAAACCAGTCGAGGAGAGACAGTACAGCAAGAGGAACCTTTACTTCTCAACCTCCCCTCAACCCTCCTCCTCTGCTCTGGCGGGATCCTCCTCAACGCGGCAAGACTCGTCGACTGCCCAAGGACTCCTCAAGAACACAGAAAAACGTCGAAGCAAGCCGAGCGGGACTCGGGAGTAGTCGACGCGGAGGAGGTGCTGGCTTGTCGCGAAGAGACCAGTCGGGTGCACCCAGTGAAGACGTTGGCCAGTGAGAACGAGATCGCCGGCCTCGCTCGCAAGGAGCGGGGGGCGAAGTGTGAAAACCCGTGTGGCGTGTGTGCGAATTACTCCAGGAGGACGAACTACGAGAGGGGTACTGCTGTACGACTGAAGGCGAACATCGAAGGGCAAAAAAGACAGAACCGGAAGAAAGAGTGTCCAACGAAAGAAAGAGGGAAGAGGGAATAGACAACATCTTCGCCGAGAGGGCGAAGAGAAGGGTCGAGGTCGAGGTTATGATAAGGCGATACAGAAACCGTTGGTTGAGAGGCGATAAATACACGTCGAAAGAGAAGGTTGATTGGGGGGAGTCGCGCTCGCCTCGGGTGAAGGAGGGGCTGCGGTGATTAGGCGAGTGTCGAGTCGAGGAGGGACGGGTCTTGGTTGCGGTGCGGTGCGAGGGGGTGTTGCGAGTACTGGTTTGCGAGAAGGGCGACGACGACGAGAAGGGGGGCGCTTAGGCCTAGACGTGCAAGTCTGCGACAATCACCGATTCCGTCAGCCATCGCTCAACTCGACGGTACGAAGGGAAGCAACGACGTACGCCTGTCCCTCTCGCTCGTCAACCCCGCCTCGTTCTCATACCCATAGTACCCACCCCGCTGATCCTCAAACGGGTCCTCCCCATGCGCGGCCGCGCGCTCCTCATCTCCCAACCTCGGCGCGCCCGAACTCCACATCCCCCCCGGCGCCGGCGCTCTCCTCGACGCCGCAACGGGCTGGGCCTCGTTCAAGTCGTCGTCGTGAGCGTGGGCGTGGTCGGTGAATCGGACGTTGGAGCCTTGCGAGTTGGACCTCGAGGGGCGAGAGAGCGTCGTGCCATCCGTGTTGGTGACGCTTACGTGAGGCGCTGAGCCGCCCATCATCGGTCCCGCCGGGGCGCGCTGCGAGTTGGGCAGCGAGCGACTCGCAATCACCCCACCCGCCATCGGTCCGGGCCCAGCATTCTCACTCATCTCGTCGTCATCCATCAGACTCGCTCCGACCGCCGCTCCGAAACTCGACGAGCGCCGACCGGAACCGGACGAAGGGCCCATGGTCGAGACGCCGGATTGGCGAGCGGCGCGGAGGACTTTGTGTTGTTGTTGGGCGCGCGAACGGGCGAGGTAGGCGCGCGAACCCATCGAGTTGGTGTGTTCCGTCAGGACCTACCCAGCACCCTTAGCATCAGTACACGCACTCAATGGAGAAGCGGAGGGCGGACGCACCTCCTGGTCGAGGAAGAGGAGGATGTAGCCTGCGATGGCCCAGATGACGGCCATCTGGAGGCACGTCAACCCGAAGGTCGTGTAGGCGAGCGCGACAGCCCAGTTGATGCGGTTGCAGGCGTCTTGGAAGTCCGAAGGCTTCGGGTAGTGCCAGTATCCGTCCCTACGAGTTGGGCGCGAGAAAAGTTAGTTCGCCGGCGAAAGGGAGAGAGAGGGAGAGGGCCGGCGCACCAGAGACAGTTCTCCTGGCCTCGCAAGTCGCAAGCAAGCGCGAGTGCGCCCGAGACCCAAACGACCGCGAGTCCAAACAGGGTGAGGAGTTCCATGCGAGTCTGGTTGAGGATGTCGAGAGCGCCGCCGTGGCGGAACAAGCGGGGGAGGACGAGCATCATGCCAAAGAGGACGCCGGGTGTGCCGATTCCAAAGACGATGTCGGCGATGAGAGAGCCCCAGGCGGGCTTGATGACGGGCCCGTGGGTGTTGTAGTAGACGACGACCGAGATGCAGAACGCCGCCGTCGTCAAGGCCGCCAAGGACGTCAACGAGTAGCTGTCGGAGCGTGCAGCCGACGCATTGGACGAGCGGGAGAGGCGAGCGAACGGGTTGTCAGTGTTGGCTCAACCCCACCTGACCGGCGACGAGGAGGTGGAACGGCGACCGACTCACAGGACGAAGCGGATGCCACGGATCATGTTGGGGTGAGGCGCCCAGTTACCCAGGTAGCGTCTCCTAGACCCGGTCACCTCCTTGAAGCGCGAGGCCCTGCTCGCCGGCCGGTCTTTGGGCTCGCGAGTCGGGTCCTGCTCGTAGCGGTAGGCCTTTTCGTCGTCCTCGAGCGCGATGCCCTTGTCCTTTCGCCGTGTGAAGCGGTCGAGGATTCCCATCGTTGCGTGGGTGGAGAGAGAGCGGGGGGGGGGTCGATGTGGAGTTGGTCGCCGTGTGAGGAGCGCAGAGTGCGGCGAGGTCGCGGGCGGCGGAAAGGGAAGATGTGGACGGTGTTTGGAGGGTGACTGTGTAGCCTCTGCAGCCAAGTCTAGCACACACTGAGCCACACGCAGGCAGCAGCAAGACGGCGAGAGCGAGGACGGCAGACGGCCACAAGGCGAAGGGGTCCTCGCCGGGGTGGAAAGGGGCACCGCGCTAGAGCGGGTCTCATCTTTCAGGAACAGCAACTCGACGGCGAAATTGCACCGAAGCTGGCGAACCCTCCTCTCGACGCCGGTGTCCGTGAGAGAGGAGGTGCTGCTGGCCTTCTCTCTGTCCACTGTCCTCCTGCTCCCTCTCGCACTCTGCCAGCTCCCTCCAACGCCCAACGACTTGTTCGCCGACCCGGCTCACCCAGGCACCCGCTCCACACTCTCAATGAAATCCGCCCACTCTCGACAATCGAATGGCTCTCCGCCTCGAACGGGCAACTGGCGAAGCCGGCGTTCATTTCCGCACCGCAGCGCGCACGGCGAGCGAGCGGCACGGCGAGCTCGAGCATTAGTTCGCCACTCCGCTGCGCTCACTCTCGGGCCTTCAGGGAGCGGAGTGAAGAGAGGAGTAACTTGGCGGATGTTGGACGACAGAACGCTCAAGCGGGCAACTCGAACTCGGCCAGCTGGACAAGCTCCGCCGTTCGAGCAAGAGCCCCGCGTCGCTCGATTGGGACAAAGCTCGGACGAGAAGAGCGCAGCATCGTCACCGGTCTCTTGCGTTCGCCGGTGAACCATGCAGGGTTGGATGGATGGATGCAACGAGCTGTGTGGCTGCTGTTTCATGATACGAGCTGCGTTCGTACGACATGCGAGAAGGCGAGAGAGAGCGAAATGGAGGCCGAGGTTGTCGCGATGAGAAGGACGGCAATGCGAGTGAGTGAGTGAGAGAGGGATGAGTTGGCGAAGAGCTGGGGTGGAGACGATGAGAGTGAAAGATCACGTCGAAGTTGTAGCTACAAACGCCGCCAAAGAGAAGGTCAGCGAAAGCGATGGAGTTTGAGGAAGAGAAAGGTCCCGCTCACCCGCCCTCCTCGGTTTCGGCTGCTGTCCCTCCCCCCCTCCCCCTCCCGCTCCCTGCTGCAACCCCTCCACCGCCCTCCTCACCCTCTCCCTATCATCCTCCCTCCTCCGTCTCGCCCTCATCCTCACCACCAACACCCTCTCCAAACTCTCCCCAACCGGATCACGCCACTTCTCCACAGCCCTGTACTGCCTCTCTATCCGCTCGGCTTCACGAACGAGCCCGATCGCCCATTTCTGCATCCCGTGCGAGGCGGCGGGAGCGGGCGACGAGGAAGTCGATGCTGAGCCGGTGTTGGACGCGGGATTCGAGGCGTTCAAAGCGCGTTGGTGCTGCAAAGCGAGAAACTGTTGTTGGGCCGGTGTCATAGCCTGCGCGCCCTGGACCGGCGGAGGGACGAGCGTCGCGCCTGCCGCTCCTCCTCCCGCATCGGTCGTAGGCGTCCCAGCGCCCGCTCGTCCGCTCCCAACATGCGGCGCATCACGCGCCAACAAAGCCTTCTGCTGCGTACGCGAAATAGGTCCGAGCGAAGTAGTCGAAGCGTTGCGGTGTTTTGCCGACAGTCGAGGCGGGATTCCCTGAGACTGGGAGGGAGAGGTCGAAGGTTGAGTCGAGGGCGTGTCGGTGCCTTGTTGCGACTTGGTGAGGTGCATCAAGGGGGCCGCAGGGGGAGGCGGAGCGTCGACGAATTTGACGACGAGCGGAGGGGGTTTGGGCGAGTCGGACGAGCGGGACCTTCGGCCCAGACTCGACGAGGCAGTCGGGACCTGTCCCTGCGCGCCGGGGATCGGGTAGCGCTGCGCTGCGCCTGCTGAAGAAGACGGAGGCGGAGTCGAAGGCGACGAAGCGGTCGGCGCACCCGTGAAGCCCCGGAGGGCATTGAAGTAACCACTTGCGGAGCGTTTGGCGTGCGTCAAGGCTCCTTCGCGCGCGGCGGACGAGTCGTGAGGAGGAGGAGGAGTCCGGCCTGCGGCGGCGGCGATGTTGCCCAACGCAGCGATCGCTCCGCCAGCCGTCTCTGTCGGTCGCAGGCGGCGCGTCTCGCCTGGACCTGTCCGGTGCGAGCCAGACGTCGTCGCCTCCGCCGCCTGTCGCAACGAGCGAACACTGCTCATGCTCTCCGTGCGCTGGTGTCGACCCGTCGACGTCCCCCGTTCGCCCGTCACGCTGCGCCGCAACTCGCCATTGCCATTGGGCGACTCCGGTCCGGGACTCGTCAGTTCCGCTCGAGCAGTCGCGCCGCGGTCGACGATGACAGGCGCGATCCCGCTCGCGGTGCGGCGAAACTGCGGTGCTGGACCGCGATGGAGAGCCGAGCGAGTCGAGGCGGCTGAGACGATGGAGGTGTTTGACGCCTTGCGAGTGGGCGGGGCGCGCTGAGGGAGTGGTCGGATGGGCGGGACGTCGTCCGTATTCCGTTCGGCATCCTTCGCCTTCTCCTTCCGGTCCTTCTTCTCAGCCTCGAAAGGGAGGTGCGCCTCTTCCTCCTCCGACGTAGGCGTAGGCGGCGCAGGCGTCCTCAACGGCTCAGCGGACCCCCCGCCCCTCGTCCTCCCACCCGCCGACTCAGGCCTCGACGGCGGACCGGACGGCGGGCCATTCGGGAACGCAAGTTCGGGCTGCGCGGCGGCGGCGAGCGAGGGTTCCGCAGCTGGGCCACCGAGGGGCGACGAGTCGGGCGGCGAGAGATGTTGCGGCGCGCTTGGAGGAGCGGGGGCGGCGAGTGCCGCGGCTTGTTGTTCTTCGTCTGCGTCCGGGCGGAGAGGCGCGTCGAGAGGTTCGGTCGGTGCGGCGGCTTGGATCATGGCCGGGAGGGAGGGGAGGATCGCAGTTGCGGCGGGCGGCATAGCAGAAGGCGGGATCGAGTCGTCGCCGCCCGAGTCGGGAACGACGTCTTCGTCCGTCTGCGCGAGCTGAGCCTGCGCGATGTGCTCCGGCTGGATACCCTCGACCGGCGGGGTAACAGCCTGCACCGCTTCCTCCGTCGCCTGCGCTTCCACCTCGGCCTGACTCTTCTCCTGCCGCGGAGTCGACACCTCATCCGCCCTAGCATCCGCACGCAAACTCTCGTTGTCCTCCTGGTCCTCCGACGCACCGAGCTGGAACTTGGGCTTCTTGCCCGTCGGTCGAGGCGGGAGACCCTGCTCGTCTGATGGTGCGGCAGAGACTTCGACCCGCTGAGGCGCCGGCGCGCGCTCCTCGTCCTGCGCGGTGACCCGCCCTTCGCCCGACTTGGGCGACTCCTCGACGCCGCGCTCGTCGTGCCCCTCCTCGCCGTCGTCCTTCTGGCTGAAACCCTGCGCGAGAGCCGACTGACCCTCTGGCGCGACGGACCTGGCGACATCGGGCAACTTCTTGCCGATCGCGAGCGGCGAGTCGGTCGCGCTCTCCCAGTCGCTGCCGGACGTGACGCTGCCCGTCAACCGCTCCTTCGCCTTGGCCTTCGTGTTGATCTCCAACCGCTGCCGCTGATCGTCCGCCTGGTCTTGCTGGATCTGCTCCGCTTCGACACGCGTCCGACTGCGCGAGCGAGAGCGTCCGCGATCCGACTGTTCGTGTTCGAGGCGCTCGCGACTTCCTCCACCGACTGCTGTAACCGTACTGCTCGAGCTCGACCGGCTCGTCGCCAGACTCGGTCGCTGCGGCCTCCCATCTCGCTCGCCATGTTCGTCTTCTCCCGCTCCTCCCTCCAGACTCGTCATGCCCAGCCCAAAACTCGACTTCCTCGCGCTCCCACTCGCGCTCCCACTTCGCTTCATCGCATGCGCTCCATGCGAGTTCTTCCGGTGATGAGCGAAAGAGACGGCATGGTGTCCTGCTGGATGACCGTGGTGAACTCCTCCTCCGCCTGCGAGGGCTGTGAAAGACCGGTTTCGGCGAGGTTTGCCGGACGAGGTCGAAGAGAGGGTGCGGATTGTTTGGGTCGAGAGAGCGGAGGAGGACTTATTGCGGACGGGAGGACGCTGGGGATTCGAGGTGGATGATGTGGTGGTCGCGGGCGGGGAGGTTGCGACCATCTCGGTCGGCCTGTAGGCGTTCAAGCAGTGGTCAGCGTTCAGTCATATGGCTACAAGCCCTTCGAGCAGAGTTGACGCCTCTCTCCCCGCTCGAAGCCCTCGGGACCAAAATCGTTCGTCCACAGCCGCCCTTGGTCCGAGTCCGAGACCTGCACCTCCTTGTGCAACCAGATCGTGAACGTCCCACGCCGTGCAAGCCCTCCGTCCGCATCATATCGCGCATCTCCGTCTGGTCGATATCAGCCGACTGACGATAGGTCCTCCGGGTCCGCCTTCGACCTGCGGGCGGGAGCTGGAGCGCGGGAGTCGCTTAACATACCTGTTGAGCAGCTAGAAGCAGCAGACAGTCCGAGCGAGGCGGTTGTGAGCGAGAGCGAGTGAGGTGGGGGTCGACAAGCGATGAGGAGGGAGAGAGGTCGACCACGGCGCAGTATTGACTTGAATGGCTGAATGGACGTTCAAAGAGCTCGCTGGAATGCTGCTTAGCCAGCCGTAGCTCTCCAGCGCGAAGTGGACGAGGAGACGAAGTGAGACCGCGGAACTCGACGACCTCGAGAAAAGTCTCTTCCCGTGTTCTTGCTGGCGCGACGGGCGTTCGACAGAATACTCAGCAGATCAGACCACTCAGCACACGACTTTGCGAGGTGCGACGACGCCTTGTCGCGGGCACGCGCTCCTCGACCACCTCGACACCGGCTTCGCTCGCTCTTCCTGCTCGGTTGGCTGCTCACGCGAGCGCTGTCAGTGCTGCACGACGCCCAATGAGCCGGGCAACCGCGCTCGAGTCGGGCGGAGGGAGCGGTTCCGCCCTCCTCCTCCGGCTGTTCGAGTCGAGCTTCTTCGACGTCCACCTCGCCATTGGATAGTGAGTCGCGTGTCGAGCGGTACTTGGGCGCATCACGGAGCGGATCCGAATTGAACAGGGCGGGCTGCTGCCGTGTGAGAAGAGCGACACGTTCATCAGCGGGGGACAACAACCCGAGTCGTGTCCAGGGGAGCGGTACGCTATATGGAGTCGCTGGACAGCGCAGACGGGATACGGACGGGCTGTCTATCTATCACAAGCTTCTTGACAGCTGCGCGGCTCGCCCTCGCTGGCTGGGACCATCCCCGCTGACCTGGTCCTCCTCGTCCGCTCCCGCAACAGTCTCAAGACCTACCCGAACTCGATCGGCATCACACACTACCTAATCAATCGACTGCGGTCGTTCGAGTACGAGGATGTCGAGTTCTACTGGCCGCAGCTGTGGTGCGTGGATCGTCCATCTTCGCTTCGGAAAGGAGCGTCGGGCTGACTGGTTTGCGGAGCAGCTATTTGGCCATCACCCGCCCTTCACCCTCGACCGCACTCGAGAACTTCATCTTAGAGCGATGCCAGGAAGATGCTCACATCGCCGTCATCGCAAGTCTCCCTCCCGACTTCTCGTCGGCAAGGACATCTCGCTAATTTGTTCGCGTTTGCAGACCCTTTGGTACCTCCAAGCCTCCCTCTCCGACCTCGCAGCAATGCCAAAATCAGATCAGTTCGCCGCGTGCCGACGGATCCTGAACCGCGTTCAGGAGATCATCTTCAGCGACCCTCCCCTCCCCTCCTCCGCCGCCTCTTCTTCCTCTCCCTCCAAAACGCCTTCCCCCCCTGCTTCAAACGACAAGCCGACGCAAGACGCGGAGGAGAAGCAGGACTCAATCAACGCACCGACTGCATCTTTCGTCGGAATCGGCCTGCTCCTCGCGGCAATCGGGATGCCCCAACTCGTCAACGTCGCCGGCCGGATGGTCGTTGAACAAGGACGGCGAACCGAGCCTCCGACGCGGGACGAGGTAGACGACGCGGATGAGGACGGAGCAAGGGAGGGAGGGAACAGTGAAAGTGGGAGTGAGGGAGAGGCGGGTGTTGCGAAGGCTGTGGTGGCGAAGAAGGCCAAGACGGGGATTGCGGGAGCGTTGTTGAACGGCTCGGCGAAGGGGTCGAAGAAGGCGACTGTATCGTCGGCGTCGAAGCCAACCAAGCGGAGTCAGACGCAGCCGAACTACTTGCCTGGCGACCGGATCACCGCATCTCCTCGCATTCCTCTGCCTTCCGCGCATGAGTCGCGGTCCATGTCTTTCCTCCCCTCGCCTTCCGCCAAGTCGCCGACCAAGCAGGGTCCGACTTCTTCGGGCGCCAGCTCCACCTCGCCTCTTTCGCCGCTTGAGCGACGTGGTTCACTCAAGCACAGCGTACTGCGGCAGAGCACCGCGCCGTCCCTTTCCGTCCCCTCACTACCCATGACCTCCAAGTCCGCTTCGAACCTCCTCAACTCGCCCTCATCCACCTCGCAGCACCTCTCCGGCACAAGCATGCCTGGCTACGGTCTACCAAAGACCTTCCTCTCCCGCCTCCTTCTCCTCCAAGCATGCCGATCACAACTCGACCTCATCCGAAGTCTGCAAGACATCTCGACTCGCCTCGTTCTGGTTCCGAAACCCGCTCGCCTATCGTCTCTCCGCGCCGAGCTGACCGTTCTCAATCACGGACTCCCACGCGGCTGCTCACTCGGCATGTCCACCCGTCCCCCTCCCGTTGCTGTCCTCCCCGACTCGACACCCAAGCCTCCCGCTTCCTCTCCGCAGCCCTCCTCACCCTTCGACAAGCCCCATCCGCCCACCCCACGGCGCAAACAAGCCCGCGTCGTGCGCATCTCGCCAGGCGAATCGGTCGTCCTCAACTCAGCTGACCGCGCGCCCTTCGTGATCTACGTCGAAGTCCTCGAAGAAGACCTGGACTTTGACCCGGATCGCCGGAGCAACTGGGAGGATCTGAGGAGGGCGTTGAGGGAGAGGGAGGGGTTGGCTACGGCATCGATTGGCGCTAAGGGAAAGGCGTTGGCGGAGAACGGGAGGTTAAGCCTCGAGAGTGGGATGGACGGGTACGCGAAGCAGGCGGACGGGTCGTCGACGCCCTCGAAGGGCCAGGACGCGCCGGTGATTCCGCATCAGCCGACTTCGCCTTCGCCCGGAACGCCCTTTGCCGAGCGGGCAGAGTATGCGCTGGGCGGCGGACTCGACGGCGGCGCACCGACCGAGGGGGACATTGCTGCAGAACCGGCGGGCGAGATGGACCTGGTCGAGCAGCTTTACGGCGACATCTCGCTGCGGGACGACCCGCTTGCCGAGCCGCCAACGGAGGAGGTGGAGGAGGAGATTCACAACCGGGATGTTGACGAGGCTGCCTGGCGACGTAAGGACGAGGCGGCGAAGGCGAAGAGGCGGGACCGGACGGCATCGACTGCTTCGTCGACAACCTCACGAAGCAGGACGTCTATCAGCAGTGCGACCGGCGAACCCCTTTCTGTCGGACCGAAGGCGGCGAGGCGGATGTCAGGCGGAACTGCACGACCAGGCGGACGCTCGATTGCTTCTCGAGCGCCCATCTCGCTCGAGGACTACGCCGAACGGATGCGCATGGCCGCCATCATGCTCGCGCAGCTCGACGCTTCGCAGACCGCTTCTCGTGGTGTTGTCGGTGCAGGGACAGCAGCAGCCGGAACCCTCGTCACCCTCCCTGTCTACACCGTCGCAGGGATCGGAGGAGTCGTTGGCGCGGGTCTCGGAGCAGGTCTCGGAGCGGTCAAAGCGCGGTTGTCGAAGAAGGAGACCCCGGCTGCCTCGGCGGGACAAGGCGGTGCCGGCACTCGCGCGAGTCTCGACACGGCGTCTGCGGCGGAAGGGACTAGTGCGGTGGCAGGTCAGCCACCTCTCAACCCCGTCGCTGCGGCTTTGTCGCACGGTGCAGCCGAGGCAAGCTCGTCGTCCGGCTCGGCACCCTCGAAATCGACCGCGACGACCGGAACGAGCGGATCCTCGACGCCTGCGCCGCTCCCGACGCAGCGGCCACGAGTGCTCGCGCCCCAGGACGCTGCTGCCATCCGTGACCGGATCATGAGCGAAATGATGGCGCTGGAAGAGGAGCGAATGGAGCGGATGAGGGGAGACGTCGAGTCGCGAAGTGGGTGGACCGCCGCGGCTGGTTCGGCCAAGACGCAGGACAACACGGTCGTCATGCGGGCTGTCAACAAAGACGACCCGTCAGGTGTGTTTGTCTCCCGCAACTTGACTCCGATCCGCAGGCTGACCCCGTCTGCTTCGCAGGCGCCGTCTTTGCCGAATCCTTCACGTCCAAGACCGCCCGCATTCGTTCCGCCTCACCCTTCGGCCACCTCCCGTCCTGGTCACTCCTCTCGTGCATCGTCAAGACCGGCGCCGACTTGCGGCAGGAGCAGCTGGCCGTCCAACTCATCAGCGAGTTCGGCAGGATCTGGAAGGAGGAGGACTGTCCTGGCTGGGTCTACTAGTGCGTCGCTGCAGCATCGCGTCGCTCAATCGCGCCTGACTGAAGTGCACTCACGCTCTCATTTGTGCGCCTTGCAGCTTCCGCATGATTGTCACGTCCGAGAACAGCGGACTCATCGAGACGATCAACGATGCCGTCTCGGTCCATTCGCTCAAGAAGAATGCCTACGCACGACGAGCAGAAGACGGCACGCAGGCGTTTGACTCGTATTCGCTATACGATCACTTCGTCAACGTGAGCCCACCTCCTTCTCTACTCGTCGCTTCCGCTGACCCTTATGACACGCCAGACCTACGGCTCTCCCGACTCGTCCAAGTACCGCAAGGCGCAGGACGCGTTCATCCAAAGTCTCGCGGCGTACTCGGTCATCTGCTATCTCCTCCAGCTCAAGGACCGCCACAACGGCAACATCCTCCTCGACCGACAAGGCCACCTCATCCGTGCGTTGTACAGCTCCTCCAGTCAATTTGCGTTAGTGATGTTCCTGCCAACAGACATCGACTTCGGCTTCATGCTGTCCAACTCGCCCGGCTCGATCGGCTTCGAGATGGCGCCTTTCAAGCTCCCGCAGGACTACATCGACATCCTCGGCGGCTTCGACTCGCCCAAGTTTGCCGAGTTCCGCGCCCTGTTCAAGCGGTGCTTCCGGGACGCGAGGAAGCACGCCGAGCGGATCATCACCCTCGTCGAGCTCATGCAGAAGGGTGAGTCAGACGCTGTCTTCCGTCGGACGGGCATACTCTCTCGTTGCAGAGCATCCGTATCTTGGAGATCTGCCGTCCATGACTTACCTGACACATTGCACACAGACTCGTCCCTGCCTTGCTTCTCGAACGGCGAGCTCACCTCGCAGCAGTTGCGCGAGCGGTTCATGCTCTCGCTGCCGCAGGCCCAGCTCGACGAGTACGCCGACAAGCTCATCCTCAACTCGGCGCAGAGTTCCTTCACACGACTATACGAGTGCGTCCGGTCCCGCTCGTTTCCCACGCTCCACACTGCTAACCGCTTCCCTTGCCCCGCAGTCTCTTCCAGGGCTACAGCAACGGCATCCTCATCTAGCAGTCTCATTGTACGACGGTTCTCAGCATCACGGGCACGATTTTGGCGGGACGAGGTAGACTCGCTCGGGCAAATGTAAAAGACGCATCTTCCGCATCGAGCGGGGTTTCGAAGAGTTGGCTGTGCCTTCCAAGGTGTCTATCAAGCTGTACGCTCCTGCAGAAAGCGATTCGAGCGAGTCCAGAATTTCTCCTCTCATCTCGCCAAGTCGAGGAGAGGGTCGTCCTCGTCCACACCCTGCACCGCTTGCTGGTGCAGCCGTACACGATGCAGTCGACTCGCACAGCACTGCGAACACTGCACGCAGCATCGCGCGCGCTGCCCAGCGCTGCGCCAGCCCACGCTCACTCTCTCATCGCCTCGACCCGACAGCCTCAGCAGGTCCGACACATCTCGTTCGGCTTTGACGTGCTCAGGAACTTGCTTCCGAAGCGCCAGAAGAAGGCTGAGGCGGCGGAGAAGCCGGCGGAAGGCGTTGCCGCGGCGGAGGTACCCAAGGCGAGCGCACAGGAGAAGGCGGAGGAGAAGGGCTTGTTCGACGTTGCGACGGAGGAGCTGGACGTCCGAGAGGCGCAGGGGAGGGTTGGACTTGCACCGAAGCCGAAGAAACAGGCGACCTACGTGAGTTGGGCCGCACTCTCTCGCTCGCTTTGGGAGTCGTGAGGTGCAGGAGGGTCGAGTCGCGCTGACCACGTTTACTCGGCTCGGCTACAGCACAAATCGTCTACGGCAAACTTCAAGACGTCGCGGCGCAGGCTGGCAGACTTGTCGCGCTTGATCGCAGGGCGAACGGCGGACGAGGCTATCTTGCAGTTGCAGGTGCGTTCGCTCGCCGGGCTTTTGCTGGCCATAAGGTCTTCGCCGGGCCTGCTTGCTGGCCTCAATGAGCTTTCGCCTGGCGAACGCAGAAAGTTGACGCCGTCTTTCCCCCTCGCAGGCTTCGCAAAAGAAGAACGCGCCCCGACTGCTTTCCATGGTCGCGCTGGCTCGTGACCATGCCATGGCGAAGGGTTTGAAGCGCGAGAAGCTCGTCATCGGTGCGTTCGCATTCCCTCTCGCTGTGCTTAGCTCTTTGTTGCTCCAACCCGATTCGCTGACTCGTACTTCACCCGCAGCGCAATCATGGGTTACCAAGGGCGTCTACCTCAAGCGCCTCGACATCAAGGGTCGCGGTCGATTCGGCATCAAGCATCACCCGTCGGCCAAGCTGCACGTCCTTCTCGCCGAGGGCAGGACCGAGGAGGAGCGCCGGCGAGAGAAGAAGCAGGAGCAGTGGAGGAAGAAGATCAGGAACTCGACAGAGGCGCCGGGCTTTGCGCTTGCGACGCGCGCGAGGCCGTTGATCAACAACAACGGCGCGCAGTGGAAGTGGTAGACCTGGGAGGGCAACGCAGATATCCCTTGCGCATCTCAGCCGTTGAGCGTCGCCCGTCGCTTTCGCCGCTCGCGTCTATGCGGCGAGCAAGATCGCTTGCGGCGGAAGAGGCTCTCGAGGCGGATCTCTTGAGAATCTCGCAGTGTCTTTACGGGCAAAGAGGCGAAGAAACGATCGTCAAGGAGCGTCTTGCAAGAGAGTGTACATGCGAAGCGTAGCTGGAACAACAAGCGGGACTGATGCGAGTCTACTTTCAGAAGCTGTCGAGTCTCAAGCTCTTCCTCCCTCGTTCAAGCGCAGCCTAGCGCCTCCTCCGCGCCCTCTTCTCCGCGTCTCGCTGCTCCCTGATCGCTCGGATATTGTCCATGATGGGCGTGACGGGGTGGTCCATGTCGTGTCGGCGAGGCGAAGAAGGCGAAAAGGAGAGTCGAGGCGAGGAGGGCGAAAAGGAGAGTCGAGGTGACGGTGACGACTCGGTCCATGCTGGAAGGTGCCGCGCTGATGCCCGCGACAGCGCCAATGACGGGTACGCCTGCTCTGGAGCAGCGTCAGGTCTCGACGAGGCTGTCCATCCGCCCGACCCGCCCCATCCTGCTCGCTGCGACGCACTCTCGTCGTGAGAGACGACGCCTCCCTGCACTCCGCCCGTCGCCGTACCCCACCCCCATCCTGGCTCGTCCTCGGCCTGTTGCTCCGCCTGCTGAGGCGTCTCCGGGATCCAGCTCTTCCCGCCGCCGCTCTGGCTCGGTCGAGGTTCGCCTCGACTCTTCCTCGTCGGACGACCTAGGCCGTACGCGTCGGCGAAGGTCTCGCCGTCGGCGGTGATGCAGTAGCGAGCGAGCTTGGCGAGTCCCGTCTGGTTCGACCTGCGGGAACAAACTGGTGAGCGAGACTGAAGGCGAGCCCGAGACCGAAACTCTCGAGAAAAACGCACTTGTACCGCTTCTTGTCGTAGTCCGTGAAATGCGCCCAGAACGGTCCGTTGCCCTTCGCAGCGTAAGCTCGTTGCGGCGGCGGCGTCGGCGGGCGAGGTGAGGGTGTTCGGGGCGGACTTGACGGAGCGGCGCTCGTCGCAGGTCCGACACTCTTGTTGAACCACCCAGCATCATTCCACTGGACCGGGAGCTTGGGAGGGGGACGGGGAGGCGAGGGCGAGATGCGGTCGGAGAAGAAGTAGTCGACACCGCGTTGAGGCGCTCCGCTCCGTTCAGCCTCGGGCCTAGGCGAGAGGATCGGCGGCGAGTAAGGAGCGGAGGGTGACGGAGGGCGCATGGCTGCCGGAGGGGGGCGAGTGGAAGGACGCCTGGTCGGACGCGCGCTGGCCTTCTCAAGGGGTGGCCAGTCTTCCGTCGACGGCGCGACCAAGCTCAGTGGACCCGCCGCTTTCGACGACTCGATCTCCTGCATCTCGCGACGCCTTTGCTCCTGGGCAAGCTGCTCGAAGTAGTCGACGACACCTTCTAACGGCGCATGCGACTTCGATCGGACAGACGCTCCTGCGGCTGATGCGGGCGGAGGCGGGCGTTGTTGACGGCGCTGCTCGGCGGCCTGGAAGTCGGCGCGGCCCTGGTCATCCGCCATAAAGTCGTCGCGATGCTTGCGGTAGGCGACGGGATCTCGCGCCTGAGACGGGAGGTACTTCCCCTCGAGGTACTGCCTCCGCCTGAACTGCTGGTAGAGCAGCTCTCTCGCTTCCGCTTCGTCGCGCTCAATCTCCTCTTGCTCGAGCTGCCTGCGGAACCGTTCGGCGGCCTCCTCGTCGAGCTCGACAGATTTGTCCGAGTCTGCCGATGAAGCAAGCGAGTCCGAGTCGTCGTCGTGCGCTGGCCCACGCTGCGGGGCGCCAGTAGAGGCAGGGAAGGGGGGAATGCTCGCAAGGATATCCCGCAGACCTTGGTCGTCGTCCTCGCTGCTCGAGGTGTCCATGTCGCTGCTGTCGGCCGTCTCGACGACTTGCGCCGGCGTCTTCCGGTTATCGAGCTCGCGAGTCCAGGGGTCTGCGGGCACAGGCGAGGCGGAGGGCGGGAGAGGCGCAGCGAGGGAATGGGCGGGAGAAGTAGGCGGCGTCGATTCGGACAGCCTCGGGCGGGTTGAATAGGGGATGAGCGGCTTTGACGAGCTTGACGAGATACCGAACGACTTGTCGAGCGAGCCGACGGAGGGGCGTCGGTCGGGTTGGCCTGGCGGAAGAGTTTGGCGAGGTGAGGCCGAGATCCTGGCGAGCGGTGGCGCGCATGAGGCGGGTCGCGCCCTCGCTGCGGATGACGCACCGGTACTGGCCGCAAAGCGTCGCTCCTCCTCGCTCTGCATGGCCTCGAAGACCAGCGCGAGGCAGACCCACCGAGCTGTCTTCACGCCGAAGTCGTACTCATCGCCGTCCTCAACTGCAACTCGCCAGGCTGAGTAACGCAGCTTGAGTGACTCGACGTCCGTGTGCTGAGACTCGACAGGCGGTCCCGTCAGCTGCGCCTCGAGCCAGTCAACAAGGCGAGCTGTCTGGCGGTGCATCGCTGAGACCGCGTTGCCGCGAGCCGCTTCTCCCCGCTGGACCTCCTGCAGGCTCGCCGTCGCGAAGATCTCGACCTCGGATAGGGATCGACCATCGGTGCGAGGCAGGCTGTGGACGATAGCGAGGTCGTGAAGCGCGGCGTAGAAAGCGTTGAGAACTGCGGCGACTGTCGACCGGTGGCTGTCGACGACGCTCCTCAGGATGTCCGGCGAGGCATCGAAAAGGCTGGCGATATCGCGTTCGACTCGGAGCTCGAGCACGCGGAAGGAGGTGGACCGGCCGTCGCCAAGCGCAGGCGAGACGACGCAAGTAGGCATGGTGAGGCCGGTGTCCTCAATGTTGCGGTAGAGATGGCCGAGGGCGCGCTGGGAATCGTAGTACTGAGGACCTTCCTTCGGCTCGAGCTCGTCCGTCTTCCTGAGGAAGTCCGGCCGGACCTTCGTCTTGAGCTTCGGGATGCTGTCGAGAGGCACGACGATGCCGGTCTTAGGCGCATCGACGGATGTACTGTAGCGGGGCCCGGTCAGTCGAACGGCTTAACATCAGTCTCAGACCTTACGCACCTGTGCAAGTCGGCGAGCTTCTGGCAGACGGGGTCGAAGCCATGCTTCGGGCTCTTGTCGGCGACGATGAGGTGCGTCGTGGCAATGATGCCGGTCGTATCGTTCGTCAGGTAGTTGAGGAAGCAGTCTGCGACATCGTGGATCGTGGCGGGTCGGTCAAGCTCGAGGGGGGCCGGGCCTTTGTGCATTCGAGGCTCGGCGGTGCGGAGAGGGATCAGGTCCGGAAGCGTGATGACTTGGTACGTATCACCGTCGAGGTCTGCGGGGCTGTGCGTCAGCACGAGGCAGATCGCAGGAAAAGGAAGACTGAAAGCTGACCTCCTCCGCCCATCATCGAGGCGAGCGCTCGGTCGCCGACTGTCGGCAGGACGATGCAGTTCTCGAGACCAGCCATCCGCAACGTTCCCTCGAGGTGCTCCGGCAGCTTGCCGACGGCATTGAGGATGCGAAGGTCGCCTGGATCGACGGAAGGCGAACGGGTGACGAGGATGCGACCTTCGAGGTAGACGACTTCGTCGGGCTTCTCGGGGAATCGGAGGCAGGCGTAGACTTGATCCGATTTGAGAGCGCGATCCTCGTCTGGAACGCCGACGAGGACGTACGAATCGGGTACCGGAATGCGAGCGCGCTCCTTGAGGTCGCGCAGGCTGCGGGTGCGGATGACCTCGAGGGCGCCACGGAGGAACGGCTCCTCGTGCAGAATGCTGTCTACAAAACCGGACAGGGATGCGAGGGAGCCGACGAGACTGCGAACGGGATCAGGTCAGCGCGCGCTCGTTGATAGTCGGAGAGTACGCACCTTTTGAAGCGAGTCGCTCCACCGAATGCGAAGCGGTGAAGGACGCTCAAGGCGCCCTTGAGCGTCTCAAGTTCGGAAGGAGCGAGAGCGTCGACTGCCAGCTTCTGGTAGCGAACGAAGGTCTCGATGGAGATGCCGAGGTCGTCGAGGGCGCTGATGAGCGGACGGTCTGGCAGCAGCAGGAGCGAGACAGGTAGCGCAGCAGGAGCGTAGAGCGTGCAGCGTAATAGAGTTGCCGAGAACATGCGAGCGAAGGACATGACCAGGTGGTCAGCCTCGACTCGCATGTAAGGACGGCATGAGCGCAAGGAGGATCGCCGTAACGCACTCAAGCGAAGCAGGCCAGGTCGTGTGAAGGCGTCCGAGACATTCAGGCAGAAGCCCTCGTCGCCGAGATCTGGCAGACCTTGAAACTTGTCTTGCGAGGGCCGAAGCTTGACTTGCGCACCTTCCAGCCGATTGTCCACCGCCAAAACTCCCTCTGCACACAGTGGTCAATCTGTCAGCGTCGATCGAAGCGAGAGTTGACGCGGTAGACTGACTCGACCCTCCGAGGCGGAACTGGACGACTGTCGGCGGAGCGCCGTCCACGTCACGTCGGAACCCACTCATCTGCAGCGCCTGCCACACCTGGTCGCGCACCCTGCACGCTCGAGCACGTCAGCAAACGTCAAAGCGAGACCGGCGACGAGGCGAGACCTACTCAAGCGACATCGTTCCTGCGCCGTCGGTGTGGTTGGTGGTCTCGACGCCGTTCTTGTCCTTCTCGACGATGTCGGGGATAGCTCCGATCTGGATGTAGTGCAGGGTCTGTATTCCCGAACGTCAACCTTGCAACCGCGGGAAAAGGAAGCCAAACTTCTAGCGCACCTCGGTTGCGTGCGACGATGTGAAGCCTTGGCTGTACCTAGCGACGCAAAAGCAAACACGATCAGTCGCCAAGCAATCTGCAGAGTGGAGCAGCATGTCAACGTACCTCGCGCCCAGCTTGGCAGGCTGGTGGCTGATCTTGTCGAACACGCCGAAGCGCTTCCTGATCGTGTCCGCGTTGATTGTCCTCGCCTTGCCGTGCTTGTCCTCGTCTTGCCACGGCGCGACGAACCAGACCATGCGGTCGCGCAGGCCGGATTGCGAGTAGCTATGTGCAACTGGCGAGGTCAGCTCAAGCTCGTGGAGGCTGGCAAAGGACGCACGCGAGAAACTCGAATTTCCTTCCGGCGAACGAGATGCCATCCTTGAGGGACTTGGCGACCGAGCCTTGAAGCAGCTTGTCCTGCGGTGCGCCCGACGAAGGAAGAAGCATCGCTTCGTCTTCGTCTCGGAAGGTGACGCGGAGGAAGTGGTCCGACTCTTGATGGTGATCTACAAGCCCGTAGTACTTGCGGAGCACGGCGTTCGACTGCAAGGACAAGCGTCAGCGAGCGCATCTCGAGCGAGAGCTCATTGACGGACCTTCTCGAGAATCCTTCCACCGACTCGGATCGTCCCGCTCGGAGTGTAGATGATGCTGCGGCACCAAATGTGCTCGGAAGGCGTGCCCTTCTTCTTCTTCGCCGCCGCCGCTGCGCCCGTCAAGTCGACCTCCGCCCGCTCCAGAACGACCTGTCTCGCCTCCTCCGCCTGCTGCTCGATATCGAAGACGACATCCTGCAAATCCTTCGGCGAAACCCTTCCGAGCTGGAGGAGCTCGGCGAGCGCCTTGCGATCTTCGAGGAGCTTCGTGCGAAGCTCGATGACGATCTCCTCGATAGTTGCGTCCTTGAGCTCAAACGTCGCTTCCCAGGGCTTGATGTGGAGTTCGACGAGTCGTTCGAGCTCCAAGGGCGTCATCGAGAGGTCGCGAGCGATGCCTTCGATGTGGTAGGCGATCGAGGGAGAGATGGTTGACAATGCGCGGCGGAGTTGGCGGAGCGCTTTGCGGGAGTAGCGCTTCTCGGCTTCGATGACGGGTGGGAGTGAGGCGAGCTGGACGACGGCGGGGAGGTGGACGTCCTGGCAGGTCTTGAGGAAGTCGCGGAACGAGAAGCGGGTCGAGGGTTCGCCGACGAGCGCTTTGTCGCGCGGAAGCTTGAGAACGAGGAAAAAGTGGCGCGAGAGGTAAGGGAGGAGGCGCGAGTGGGTTGCTTCGAGAGCATTGACGCGAACTTGGCCCGTGACCTTGTTGTCGGCGCCCCCGCTCGAGTAGTAGGCGAAGAACTTTGGCGTCCAGCGAGTCTCGAGGACGAGCGCGATCCGCTCAAAGTCGCTCATGTTGTCGTCTGCGCCAAGATTGCCCTCGTATGGCGCGCAGTAGATTCGAGACAGGCTGCCGGAACCTGCGAAGGGAGGAGTCAGTCAAAGGCGAGCCGAGTTGACAGGCAGGAAGCGCCGCGCCAGATCATTCAGAGACGCACTGAAGGAGATCTTGACGCCCGGGAAGCCCTCGAACGCGTAGCCCGACAAATTGACCTCTCCCTTCCTCGTCTTCCCATCTCCCAAACCAATCTCAAGCAGCCCCTGCTGAATCTGCGCGTCTCGCTGAACCGCAAAGTACGCGAACTCGCGCTCGTCGAGTGCGCCGAGGTAAAGCTTCTCGACAGGGAAGCCTTGCCAGTCGGGGTCGAGGCGAACGCGAGGCTTGTTCTGCCCGGCGAAGAGGTCTTGTGGCAGGAAAGGGCCGTGAAGCGGGCGAGTTTCGCGGGTGCCAGGGAGCTGGGGAGGTTGAAGCGGCGGGTGAGGTGCAGCGTTTTTGGGCGAGGGAGCAGGCGAAGGAAGGGGATCCGGCGGGCGAGGCGGAGTCGGGCGAGGGCGAGCTGTGCCTCCTCCTGCACCATTCAACGTCTCCCTGTCAACTCCACCGTAACGTCCATCCTGCCCGCCCGTCCGACCGAGCCTGTCCTTCTCACCCTTCCTCGTCCCCTCCTCGCCAGTCCAACCGTCCCAAGTCCCACTCCTGTTCCCGCCCCAGCTCGGACTCGCCTCGCCCGCTCCCAATCTGCTCGAAATAGCCACCGGAGGATAACCGAGAGGCGCAGAAACGTCCGGAGCAGCAGGGAGCGGCCAGTTGTCGGGTGGTCGGGACTTGAGGTGCTTCGACGCGTGCGGCATGGCTCGGACGGCGTCGCACGCGCTTCAGACGTGCTTGGCCGACGTTTGCGGTCAGGACCGGCTTGGCGAGGTCGTCGGAAGTGGGTGGGGAGGGGTCAGGAGAAGACAGGAGTGTGAGGTTGACAAGTGCGCTGGCGAGCGGGAGAGTGCCTGGGGCGCCTCGGAAGCAAGCTAGTCGGGGCCACACAGCCCAACAGCAGCGTCCTAGCCCGTCAAAGCTTGATCAGTCGCAGCGGGCGGACCTTCGAGTGAGGCGCGAGAGGGAGAGCGACGACGCGAGGACGAGCGAGAGGACAGCATCTCTTTCGAGCGCTCGGAATGGGCTCGTTAGGCGGCAACAGGGCGCGCAGGTGGACGGCAGGACATCAACCTTGCACGGACGAGGCGATGCGCCCGAGATTACCGCGAGATTGTAAGGGTGGAATAGCTGAGGCTGAATACAAAGTCGAGCGGGCTTCGCGAGGATGTCTGGCTGTGGAAGAGGTTGTGTGCGTCGTTACGAACGCTGCAAGGACAAGGAGCGGGCGCCGGAGTGCCGCGAGACGGGAACGCTCGCGACCCATGCCCTCGACGGCGAGAAGGTCTTCCTCGTCCTCGCTTTCCTGGCCGTCACGTCAACTAACCAGCTCCTCCTTTCGCCGACCATTCCAACTCGACGTTTCCGAGACCAGCAAGACCAGCGAAAGCACCCGGACGACGTGGAAACCCTCAGAGCCCCTTCTCCCCCTCCTCCCTGCACAAGTCGAAAGTCGTCTCATCTCGCGTTCGCAAGAAAACCTCTCGACTCGCACACCGGCCGCAGAATGTGGCCCAGAGAAATCCCTCGTCATTGCGTCTGCAACCTGCTTGTAGCGAAGGCTTGAAATACAAGGGACAGACAGACAACAAGGACGACGGGAGAGCTCAGAGCGACGGGCGGACCGGAGGAAGCGTCTAGAGCGACTTGTCGACCGAAGCAATGTCCTTTCCAAGCGCCTTGGCACGCTTCTGGAGCTTAGCGATCGACTTGCGGCCGCCTAAGGGAGATGCGAAGGTCAGCCTCACGCGACGACGACGAGCCAAGAGGATGCGACGCACGGATTCCACCACCCCAGTGACGGTTAGCCGACTCGTACTTCTCGGTGTAGTTGGCCTTGATGGCCGAGACGAGCTTGGCGAGCTCGGCCTCGTCCTCCTTGCGGACCTCACCGAACGCGAGGCACGACGAGGTCTTGCGGCCAACGACGGCGCCGAGGCGGGCCTTCGACTTGACGATGACGTCTGTGGAGAGCGGCGGAAGAAGACGCGGAGAAGGGGAAGAGGGAGGAGGGGAGAGTCGACCTTCAAAGTCAGCTCGACGCCCGCGACGACGGAAGGAACGGCGCTACCCACAGGGAATGCCCATCTTCTTGCAGAGAGCGGGGAGGAAGACGACGAGCTCGATGGGGTCGACGTCGTCGGCGATGATGACGAGCGACGCCTTCTTGTTCTCGACGAGCGAGACGACGTGGTTCAATCCCGACTTGACGAAGTAGGGCTTCTTCGACTCGTCGAGGTCCTTCTTGCCGGCAGCGAGGTCGGCAGCCTTGGCCTCGAGGCGCGCCTTCTTCTCCTGCTTGCTCTCACCCTTGTACTTGTTGAGCAAGCGGAACAACTGCGTAGCAGTGTTCTTGTCGAGGACGTTGGCGAACTGGGCGATCGCGGGGGGCGTCTTGAGGCGCTGGTTGAGGATGACCTTCTGGCGCTGGAGACGAACGTACTCGGGCCACTTGACGAAGCGGGTCAAGTCCGAGGTCGGGCGGACCGACTGGCCTGCAATCGCGAGTGCGTGTCAATGTCAGCAGCGAGGCCAGGAACCCGGGACGGGGGCACGCACCGATGCCGAACGACTTGGGGCGCGACTCGAAGAGAGGGTTGGTGGTCTTCTTCGAGGCCTTGGACGAGCCGGGAGCCTTGGCAACCTTGCGAGTGGGGGCCTGTTTGCTCGAATCGAGTCAGCAACCGTTCGCAAGCGAGCGAATGCGCGAGAGAGAACCGACCTGTATAGCGACGAATCGCCGCCGGGGTGGGAGGGGTAAGCAGTGTCATTAAGATTCGATCTCAACCGCTTGTGCCAGCACGGACGACAAGGGCAACCGAAGAGCTCTACCGAGGCCGCGTCCCCCTCCAGGGACGGGCCTCCTGCGCGATTATCGGGACACACAAGCACGGACTGCGAACGGCGACACGCGAGGGTGCCACCGTCCGAGTCGCGTGCGAGGGTCTGACTCCTCCTCCGGCCTCATGAGTGACGTTGCATGCTCTGAACCTGCGCTCGGGCGAGGAGGACGACGAGCAGAGGCAAGTCGAGGACGCGGATACCGGTGTGCTGCGTCGACCCGCCCTCGCCCGGTGAGCGTGCGAGTGAGGGTCTAGCGAGTCACGAGGGTGGCTAGAGTGCGCATGGGTGGTGCAGTAGCGGCACGGAAGCCGTGCTGTCGCGAGCGAGCGAGGTGGATGGGGGATGGGATCAGGAGGGCGGACTAACCATCTGCGCGCGTTCGAGTGGTCAGTACGGGGTAATGTGTGTGTGCGAGTGTCGCTGTGCACTTTTCGAGTCGGTCTGGGACGAGGGTGGTGCGAGCTGGGAGCAGGACGAGGAGCAAAGCGTGGTTGCGAGGCGAGCGCGAGGCAGAGTTTGCGACAGGGGGCTTTCTCTCACTCTCACACTCTCGCACGAGGCTGTACTGTGTGCTGCTGTGCTCTGCTTAACTCGCAAGGGTCCATTGCACAGGAAGCGAAGCGAGCGAGCGCATTCCGAGGCGAAACGAGCGAGTTCGGCGATTGAAGCGGTCGTCAACGACGACTTGAGCGACAACGACAGCTTCTTGAGCCGCAAGCAGCCTGTCATCGTCACCAGCGGGTCCTTCTCGATGAGTACACGAAGCGGTTCGACGAAAGACCGTGAGCGAGAGCAAGTCTCTCCTCGTCCTCTCCTCGATAACTCCTCAAGCAGCCCCACATCCTCCTCAGCCCGCCTCACTAGCTCGCACACACACGCCTCTCTCAGGCCACCGAGTAGAGGGATCCCCTAACGGACGTTGCAACAAGGAGCAAAGACGAAAAAGGAACAAGCCGGTTGTGTCATGTCGAGGAGTGGAGCGCTTAGGCGGCGTGGCGGCGCTGCTCGGCTGTGAGGACGTACGCTCGTTAGCTCGGTGCAGGGTCAGGGGAGGGTCTGGGGGAAACGCACCGATGACACCGGTGAGCTCGTCGACCTTGCGCTTGGCACGGCGGAGAGTGCCGAGCTGTGGGTGCACGGGGAACGAGCGGGAGCATCAGTACGGCGTTCGAATGGTTCGCGCCAACCTGGTCTCCCCGTCCGAAGCCTGCCGCATCTCCTTCTCCTCCGTGCCAACCCTCCTATCATCGCATCGTTGCGCGATCTCGCCGTTCCGTACTCTCGCGCCCGCTTCATCTCGCTCATCCTCTCCCGCAATGTATCCAGCCCGTCCGTCCACACAGTCGCAGCAACCGCACGCTCGGAGAGTCGGGTCGAAGCTTACGCGCTTCTTGGTGAGCTTGCGAGCCTTCTTGTCCTGTAGGCCGCACCAAATGCAGGGTCAGCTGTTTGTCCCCGTTCATACGCTAGAACGAGCGAGGAAACGCACCTTGGAGTTGCGGATCAACTCCATAACACGCCTCTCGTAGGGAGCGAAGCCAGCGACCTGTTCAACCCACCCGACCTCATCAGCTGCTGCCCTGCAGTCCACCCAGTTCATACGCCAGAACGCACCTCACGGACGACCGACTTGACGAACGCCGAGCGGGCCGACTGCTTTCCCTTGCGGTTCGAGGGCTTGGGGACCTTTGCGATGACCGTGGTCGGGTGGCCGCGGTTGAGGCCCCAGGGGAGGTCTGCGAGCAGTTTTCCGTCAGCACTGCGTCCCTTCGAACCCGCCTGTGGGCCGGGGTGAGCGAGGAGAGGTGTCGGTCGAGGAGGTGGGCGGGCGAGGCGACGACGGCTCGTAGAGGGGTGGTTGTTGGACGGGCTGGGTCGGGTAGGGCTGGAGAGTGGTAGACTGACTGGAACGGGCAGCCATCTGTGGGTCGAGTGGGAGCTAGCAAGGGATCCAGAGGGCAAAGGGGAGCAGGCGAGCTCGAGCGCGAAGAGGTTTGCCAGCGCTCACAACTCGCTGCACGCAACGACTCGCTCGCTGGGACTCGTTCTCGCGCCTGCTATCATGCTCAGCTTCCCATGTCGCTCCCAGCCTGTCCAACACCGACCGCGCGAGGCGCCGCCGTCGTCCACCTCGACTCGCAACTCGCCCGTCCGCCTCGCCTCGACATCGCGCGACCTGCGGGGATTGGGCGCGCAGGACTAGCGCAGGGCCAGTAGCCAGGCGGGAACGGTCAGCGAGGCGAACTTGGCGCTGGCGAATGCCTCTCTATCGAAGTCTCCTCAAACTCCTTACGCCTCCTTACGATTCGCTCTCGCTTCCTGGCCTTCTCCGGCGTGCCCATCGACGTGTTCTTACGCTGCGCAGGCGGACCGGCTTAGTCACTTTGCTGCGGCGGTGGGAGGCGACGCCCGCAGGTCATTCGAACCCGTTCTTGCTCGTCCTCAGGCTTCAGGTCCGGCGGACTGCTTGCGCATCTCGCCCGGGACGCATAGCTATAGCAACACGACCTTTGTCGATCTTGAAGATCTCGCCGACCATGGCTTGCTTCGACACCCCGATGTCGACGCCGTCGACGCTTCTTTCTCGCTTCCCACTGTTTCTCTCGCTCGCCATTCGAACACGACCTCGCGCAGCGCGTCGCACACTTCAGGCGGACCTACAAATTGTATCCGTATCGCAGGAAGAACAACCCACGTCGCGATGCTCGTCCTCCGCTTCTCCTCGACTCTGGAGCAAGACGCTGACCTACCTGCAACGCCGTCGCTGCGATCCGCGTCGCGCGGAATGTATTCGCAAGTCTCCTCCTGTAAGAAAGCCTCTGCAAGCGAGACAAGCCTCTTCCCGCCTCGCCTGGCCAATGCCGTCACTGCCTCCCCTCTCCTCCTCACCCTTTCTCGCCTCTCTCACTCCTCACACCAGCCGCCATGCTCCGAACATCCATCCTACGCACTCTCACACGATCAAAGTCGACGCTCGCACGTTCGGCGGACGAAACGGGTAGCGCGGCGGCGGCTGTTGCGTCGCGGGAATCTTCATCAGCTGGAGGGAGCGGGGCGTCGTCTGTGCGTCCTGGGACCTTACTCTTCCCATCTACCCTCTCGTAACTGACTCGCAATCTGCTTCGAACGACAGGCGTCAACGGACCGCACCCTCCACGCCGCAGATCCCTCCAAAGTCCACTCCGACTCTCACACGCCTCACGACCGTCGCCCTCGCAAAGATCCTGCTGAAGCGTACAAGCAGCTTTTGGAGGAACGGTTTGGTGGAGGAGATGCGGCGGCGCTGGGGACGCTGGTTGATGGCAAGCCGGAGGGGTTGGCGCCGAATGGTGTGTCCTCGTCCTTCCTACTCGTGGAGGAGGCGCAAGGCTGACGAGGTTCGCACGCACAGTCAAGAGAAACATGTTCCGCCTCATTTGATCCGCCCGAAGCCGCTCGTCGACTCTGTACATATCCCGCTCCTCGACCCTCGACCTCGTTCATTCGTTCGCACCTTTGCATCGCAAGACTCGCTTGTTGTCTCCGTCGATACCTCACAGAGCGAGCACCGCTCTGCAGGCGTGACTAGGACGAGCATTGAGAAAGCGACGCAGTGAGGGAGCAGGGCGCAGACGTCCTCCTCCTCCTCAACTTCCTGAGCAAAGTCTCGCGCAATCCCGTCCTCCCCGTTGTCGCGCACGCACACCGCTAGCTCTCCTGCACACACACCGTACGCTCGCAAGCCCACCGCTCAAAGGCCTCCTCGCGAAACGAAAGCCAGCCTCTCGAGCGCAACGAAGACGAGAGAAAGTGAGGAACCGCCCTGCGTTGCCGCGAATTGCTCTGCTACCCAACAAAGCACTCCACTCGCTGCAAGTGCAACACTTAGTTGCACTTGCGGACGAGGTCGTTGATGAACGCCTCGCGCTTTCCAAGCTCACCGCCTGTCGAACGCGGACGAGGGAGTCAGCGACGACGACCACGATGACAGAAGAGAGTAAGAGAGAGTAGAAGAGAAAGAGAAACGTACCCTCGATGAACTGCTTGAATTTGCGCGGGCGGGATCCGCCGTTGGGGTTCGAGAGCTTAAACGGCCAGAGGAAGCTGCGACGACGAAGCCAAGTCAGCAGCAGCCCCAAAAGTCAACGCAGAGAGCCTGTAGGGCCTCAGGGACCCGAAAAATCGATCCGG
The DNA here is from genome assembly GCF_000320785.1 of Rhodotorula toruloides NP11. Taxonomy (NCBI): domain Eukaryota; kingdom Fungi; phylum Basidiomycota; class Microbotryomycetes; order Sporidiobolales; family Sporidiobolaceae; genus Rhodotorula; species Rhodotorula toruloides. Next base: position 190,724 of record NW_015622984.1, on the reverse strand, counting down.
GACGAAAAAACGGATCCTTACTTGCTAACTTCGCGGAAATGCGGGCCAACGGTCGCGATTTCGTGGACAATGTCCTCGATCGAGAGGATGCCGTACTTGCCGAGGTTCTCCTCGATGACGGCGTTGGACGAGAGAGGGACGCGCTGGCGGTTGACCTGCGGGAGGAGGGGGAAGTCAGGATCGGCAACGGAGGCTTCGGTTCCGACGGCGCTAGCGTCGACGGTGTTGACGAGCATGTCGTTGCGCAAGCGAGAGAGGTGGAGAGAGGTGGAGGAGGCTGGAAGCGCGGAGGGGAAAACCGAACGAACCTTGCCGTAGCCACGCTTGTAGACGAGCTCACGGATGGTCTTGAGGTTGGGCTCGCCGTACCTGCGTCGCGCACACGCACAGTCAGCGCTGTAGGCAGAAACGACCAATCAGGGGAATCCGGATGACCCACGTGATGTAAGGCTCGACCCTGAGGAGCATCTCCGAGGTGGCCTTCGTGACCTTGACGAACACGCCGTTGTTGATCTGGAGGAGACGGAGGAGCTGGAGGATCTTGCGAGGCTTGGGGGCGATGTTGTTGATACTGAGGAGGGGAAGGTCGGGGGCGAGGAGGAGATGATAGGCGGGGAGGCGAACAATCGTCAGTCCTGCGATTTCGATAGTTCGCTATGCTTCATGTGATGCCCGTGCGACCAAGGGAGACCATCGCAAACCACTCCCAACCGAATGAGGTCAAGGGTCGACCTTCCGTCTTCCGCCCTACACCCCGCCCAAGTGCCTCGCGCCACCCCTCCCGCACGCACACCACACAGCACGCAGTGTAGAGAGACTCGCGAACGCACCCCTTGATCCTCATGACAAAGTAGACCTTGGGCTGGGCCGGGACGTAGAAGTCGCCGTTGGCCTTGGCCTGCCTCCTGAGGCGGATCTCCTCGCGCTCCTTCTTGTTGTACTCGTTGACGTACTGCTCGGCGCGCTTGAAGATGACCGCGCGCTTGGCCTTGCGGACCTGCGTGTGCCCCGAGCCAGAGAGTCAGCTCGACCCCGTTCCCGCGTCTTTCCCACCGCGACACCCGAATCGACCGGAGCTTGTGTGGCGGGGGATGGCGGATGTTGACGGCAGCGCGCGAGCGTCGTGGCTCAGTCCCGAAAGATGGTATTAAATAGTCAAGTGGTTGACCGCATCGTCACCCCCGCCGCCTAAGGCAGAGGGCGACATCGGAAATTTGGGTATATTGATTCGTAATCACTGCCGCGTGCGTGACGTGCGTCGTGCGCTGCCGTCGAGTCGAGTCGGGTCGGGTCGAGAGAGAAGGGAGAAGGGCGTGGCGAGGAGGGGTGGTCGTGCTCTGGTCGACTCGGGTCCGCTCCAACTGCTCCAGCACTGCCCAGTGAACGCGCCAACGAACCTTGCGGGCCTCAAGGGCAGCGGCGCGCTTCTCCTCGCGCGACTTCTCGGTCGACTTGCGCTTCTGCTCGCACCCAAGCCCGAATCCACCACGGCAACCGACAACGAAGGGGAGACGAGGTCAGCGTTTGTCCCGCCAGTAGTTTTCCGTCCGTGCCATGCCGGCCAGTCTACCAGGCGAGCGAGGCGAGAGGGGTGAACGCACCTTGAGGAGCGTCTCCGGGACAAGGGGGGTCTGGCTGTTTCGCGACAAGACGGCGGCGGGGGCGAGCAAGGGTCAGCTCGTCCGTTCCTTCTGCCCTCGTGTGGTCCTCCCATGCATCCAGCGAGTCCACCAGGCGCCGAGCGAGCGAGCATGAGCCGGTGCGAGCAAAGCTCTTCCGCCCGACGACGAGGCGACGTCGCTCGCTCGCGCGTGGTTGTGTGGGTGTGTGTGGCTGGGCAGGGTGGAGTGGATGGCGAGACTGACGAGGACATTGTCGGCGGAGGTCGAGAGTGGGCGGCCTGGCAAGCAAGACGGAGAGCAAGGAGGAGGCGACGACGCGAGCTCGAGCTGGCCCGCCTCACTTCGCACCGCTCTCGCTCGCATCACACACGCTGTGGCTCATCAAAGGCACTCTCACACTGCTCGCAAGAGTTTGCTCGACCAGCACGAACTTGTCCCAGCTCCCGCCGTCCAGCCGTCGTCGCTCACCGTCCTCCTCTCGACCATGCTTGTGCAGGGCCTTGCTCATCGCGCGCCCACTCGAGGGGCAATGTTGCTCGTTCACTATGATTTAGCAGGGCTCAGCTAGCCTCCGCAGCTCGCTCGAACTGACTGGAGCGGTTGACGGCCCACCGCACCCTTTGCCTCCTGCTCAGACAGCTCGCTTGCCCGCTCCCACATCTGCCGGAAACGTCGCCGCGTAACGCGTGTCGACGTTGGCTACTGTATTTAAGTGCGTACGTCGAACGAGCGAGGTGCGGGGGTCCCAGAGTTGAGGGAGAACGCTGCGAAAGGACTTTGGCTTTCCCCGACCCTGCTTTCGAGCCAGACATCGCCGATACCCTTTTGTGCGGCTTGCTTGGTATCTAACTTGACGTTTCTTTCACACTGCTGCCTCCTCTGCCCATCCCAGTGTCGACCGCCAGCTATCGCGCCCTCCTGCTCCCGCTGGTCAGACCTCTTAACTCGCTCTCTCCCGCTTCCGCTGCAAACGTCGCCGGGTAAGGCTCTTTGACGTTGGCTACTCTACCTGAGAGCGAACGATGCCTGAATGAGCCATGAGAAACGCAAGGTCGAGCAGGAGACGCAGGGAGGGACATTCGCTTCTCCTCCACACTCTTCTCTCGCTAACTAGTGCGCGCAGCGTCTCCCCGCTGTCAGCACCCGCACACCTCGACGTTCCCACTTCACCGCCACCCTCACCGCCACCCTCCGCGGCCAGATTCGCCCGGTCTCCTCCACCCTCCTCCTCCTCCTCCGCTCTCCTCGTTCTCACGTCTCCCAAACTCGTCCCAACGTCGCGCCACGAAGCAGGGAGGTAGGTACGAACGTTTGTTGCAGTTTTGGACACTTGGGTGAGGGGAGGGGCGGGTGGATCAGGTAGAAGTCGAGGTACGAGAGGTCGAGCTCCTTGAGCGTGTCGTCGAGAGCAGGCTCGACGAGGTCGCGACGGTGCTGCGAGTTCCAGAGCTTCGACTGGGGGCGGACAGCCGCGATGCATATCACAAAAGGTGGAAGAGAGTCGGGAAAAACGCGTGAATGAGCGTCAGCGCGCTGGAAGAAGAGGAGAAGCGAGGAAGCCGGCAACGCACGGTGATGAACATCTCTTCGCGGAGGACGCCCGAGTTGGCAATCGCGGGCGCAATCTCCTTCTGGTTCTGGTAGACCTGCGAAGCGCGAAAAGCGACTGTCAGCGCGGAGAAATCAGGGATTGAGCGCATCGACAGGACGCGCCTTGGCAAGGTCGAGGTGGCGGTAACCGGCCTTGAGAGCGACAGAGGCGGCGTTCTGAACAGATAACGAGCGTCAGAACGAAGTTTCAGCGAGGGAGGAAACGGAAAACGCACGCCGACCTCACCTGGAGCCGACTGCCAGGTTCCTGTCGCGCAGAATCGCTCGCGTTAAGTTCTCGACAAACTTCCAAGCTCAAAAACAGTGACTAGAGTACGCACCGAAGCCAAGGAGGGGAAGCTCTTGCCGTTGTGAAGCTGGACAATGGGGACGGACTGCTGGGACGACATGGGGTTTAGTCTGTGCGCGTGTAAGTAAGGGCAGGTGAGCTGGTATCCCAAAGAGACTTGAAACGTGAAGTGGACGGCAGCACGCACCTGTACGGGCGCGAGGAAAGCCAGGGAGGGAGATCCGCTTGCTCTCGTCACTTCCCTTTCGCCGCTCAATGCCCAAGCTCTCTCCTGCGTCCTCCTAGCTGTACAACTCGACGTTCTCATCTCACCCCCGCCCCGCCCCGCCCCCCTGCGCGGTCACACTCACCAACTCCCCTCGACCCCCTCCTCCTCCGCTCTCCTCGCTCTCACGTCTCCCAAACTCGTCCCAACGTCGCGCCACGAAGCAGAGAGGTAGTTACGAACGTTTGTTGCATTTTTGGACATTCGGGGGAGGGGAAGGAGGGGTGGATTACTTGATCTTGACCTGGTACTTCGCCGAACGCTCAGATTCTTCATTAAAGCAGTTCACCGGCCACAGCGGAGTGTACCGAATCGGGGTATTAAAACGGCGCGGTTCTTTCTCGCCGATGGAGTCAATCTCCTTGACGTCCTCGTCCGAAATCTGGATGATCTTGAAGTTGGACTGGATGCGCGAGTCCGTAACCGACTTGGGGATGACTGCACACATCTCCTTCTGTCAGCACGCGTTCCAACACACGCTCTCAAGCAGTAGAGAGAGAGTCGGACGCACTCGCGTGTCCTCCGTGCATGCCCCAAGCGATCAAAACCTGTCCGCCGTCTGCACCGTGCTTCTCCGCGATCTTCTTGACGATCGGGTGCTGGACGAGCAAGGGGACGCCTTCGGAGTTGTTGCCGAAACCGGAGTAGGCGGTGATGACGCTATGGACGCAGGAGGAGTTAGTACGAAGGAAAGGAGGGGAGGAAGGAGAGAAGTTCACATGTTCGCCTTCTTGTGGTGCTCGATCAGCTCGCGCTGGAGGAGGTGAGGGTGGCGCTCGATCTGTGCGCAGCGGAGGAGAGGAAGTGGGTGAGTTCCCGGCAAAAAGACGAGGGGAAAGCTGGCGAACGCACCTGGTTGACAACGGGCTTGACGCCGGTCGCCTCGGTGATAGCGTCGACCATCTCAGGCGAGAAGTTTGAGACACCGATCGACTTGACCTTGCCGGTGTCAAGAAGCTTGATCATCGCCTTCCAGGTGTCGACGAGGCTGACCGAGTCGTCAATCTTGACCTCGTTGTCGTTTGCCTTGGGGAAGAGGTTCTGGTGAGGGTCGCCCTCGGCGGGGAAAGCGACGGGCCAGTGGATCAGGTAGAGGTCGAGGTACGAGAGGCCGAGCTCCTTGAGGGTGTCGTCGAGAGCAGGCTCGACAAGGTCGGGACGGTGCTGCGAGTTCCAGAGCTTGGACTGCAGACGTGACGAGCATCGAATAGTTTGTAGAACGTGAGTAAGTGAGACAGAGCGGACGGAGGAGAGTCAGCGCGCTGGAAGAGGAGAAGCGAGGAAGCCGGCAACGCACGGTGATGAACATCTCCTCGCGGGGGACGCCCGAGTTGGCAATTGCGGGAGCAATCTCCTTCTGGTTCTGGTAGACCTGCAGAGCGCGAAAAGCGAGTGTTATCGCGAAGAAGTCAGGAGTGAAGCGCTTCGACACAGGACGCACCTTGGCAAGGTCAAGGTGGCGGTAGCCGGCCTTGAGGGCGACGGAGACGGCGTTCTGAGTGGGTAACCAGCGTCAGAACGAAGCTTTAGCGAGGGAGGAAAGGGAAAACGCACGCCCACTTCCCCTGGCGCGCTCTGCCAAGTCCCTGATGCGCAGAATCGCCCGCGTAAGTTCTCGACGAACTTCCAAGCTCAAGAACAGTGACTAGAGTGCATACCGAAGCCAATGAGCGGGAAGCTCTTGCCGTTGTGAAGCTGGACGGTGGGGACGGACTTCGACGACATGGCGTGTATTCTGCGTGCGGGTAAGTGTACGCGGGTTAGCTGAAGTCCTCGAGAAATTAGCAAAACAGTGTATACGATGCCACGCACCTGCACGGGCGAGAGGAAGAACCGGGGACGCGAGGAGATGACGTGCAGCGGTGCGAAGCGGGGGGAGGACGGGCAGGAGTGAAGCGGGTCAGTGAGCGAGCCTGGGTGAGTGCTGTCGCTCGCATGCGTCGAAAGCTACTCACAGACTGAGTTTGGCTGAGTCTGGGAGGGAGAAGGAGCGAGAGAGAGACGCCAGCGAAGTGGACAAGCGTCTGTCGGCCCGCATGGCGTCGGCTCGCTTCCTTCGTCGGACCCCTGTCCAGCCTGCGTCTCCTCCTCATCGATCAAGCAGCCCCAGTGCACTTTTTCAGCCAGCGAGCGGGACAGACCGGGTCTCCTCTGCAACCTCCTCTTCCTCCTCCGCCCGGGTCTCTACCGGCGCTTCCTGTCTCTTCCGTCTCTCCTGGGCGGGCAGCGCACGGTCCACCATTTCGAGCGAGCTCCAGCGACCCCTCCCTGCTCCACCCCGGCGTCGGAGCGTGCCCCTCGCGCTTGAGAAGGCCGTCAAAGTGGAGGGTAGAATGACGACGGACGTTGCAGACGAGCGTGGGCGACAAAGCTGGCGGAAGAACAACTCTACCGCCCTTGTTCTCCTCGCGCAACGACAAACGCCTGTCCGCCCCGCCCTGCTTCGTCGATGTAGAATACGGACAGGCGCGACGTCGTCTCCCCCGCTGCTGTTCGTGATGACGTGCGACTTCGCCTGACTGCAGCATTATGGATCGACGACGAAGCTTGCGGGATGAAGGCGGAGGCGAGCCAGGCGAACCAGCTTGAGGCGCTTGACGAGCCGCCTTCCTGCTCCACCTCCGTCTCGACACCTTGCTTTCCCCCGCCTGCCCCGAATAGCCAGCTCCACCAGCCTTGATAATCCTGCTCGGTTGTCGCCGCCAACTGCTCCTGCTCGACCTCAACCTGCGCAACCTCGATCTCTCCTCGCTCGCGCAGCTGCTCCACTTCCTGCGGCGACAGCCGTCGAGCAGTCAGATTGAAGCCACTGGGCGTGCCGCCGGAGCCGGTCGACGACGAAGAAGGAGCAGTGCTTGCCCCGAGGAAGGAGAGGAGTACGGCGTTGCCATTCGTAAGAGTGTGAGGCGGGTCGAAAGACGGGTCTCGCAAGCGCATTGGTGCCAGTCCTGCGTTAGTTGCTCCGCTCAACTTGCTGTCCATTGTCGCATCCGCTCGACCGGTCGCTATGGAGCGAATCGTCCCTCCGCCGTCTTCGTCACTCGACTCGCCCTCATCCGCCGTTACGAACGTCGCGAAGCTCGACACGCTCAGCATCGACGTCGGCCGGAGGCGCTGGACCACCGGTGAGTGCTTCGCTTGGGCGTGCGCTGAAATGTCGGGCGCGAGGTCCATCTCGAGGTCGAGCCGGTCGAAGCTCGTCCTGTGCGCCTTGCGCTGCCTCGCGCGCACACCTCCTTCCGCTGATCTCGCCTCAGCCATTGGCAAGACCAAGAAGTCCAACACCGGCTCCTCCCCCTCCTCCCACCCCTCCTCCGTCCCCTCCTCCTCCATCCTCGCCGCCTCCTCTCTCCTCCGTCTCTCCTCTTTCTCCTCCCGCTCAATCACCTCCCTCGTCGGATCTGGACTGATCCCCTCGACGAGATGGTCGATGTAAGCTGCGAATTCGGCGGGAGAGGAGTGGTGTGTTGGTGAGGGGCCGGTAGGGTGTGCGTGCGAGGACGGGAGGGGGAGCACGGAGATGATAGAGCGCTGGGAGGGGGAGTAGAGAAGGAGGAAATTGCGGTAGGATGGCGGTGAGGAGGGGGAGCGGGGACGGCGTGCTGCTGTGAAGACGGTTCCGGGTGAGTGGGAGAGTGAGCGTGCGCTGGCGGGAGGAAGAGGAGGGCGCGGTGGATGGCCTCGACGTCTGCTTCGGTTGCGCTGCGAGTTGGGCGTCAGCCCTGGCGAGAGGAGGAGAAGAGTTGTGGAGAAGCTCACGCGATGAGCCGCAGCGACCACGTCCCGGCTGTTCCCTTTACGTCGTGTCCATGCCAGCGCAGCTCATTACACGACTCGCTCCCGTGATCGCCCACCGAAGCAAGAGTGACTGCCGTGCCCCGCTGAATGGCAACCTCGAGTCCGCCAACCTCGACGCCTCCGCCCTGAAGGAGGGAGAACAGACCGCTGCAGTCAAGTGTCGGAGGCAGTGTCGGCAACGGCTTCTCCTATTTGGCGGAAGACGAGAGCAGAGCAGGCGCCGCCTGATGAGCAGAGGGAGGCAGGGGGCAGGGTGTGAAGGTCAAGCGGGCTCGTGGGGCCATCGCACGGCTGTAGCAAGACGGCAAGAGCGACTGTAAAGTACTGGCAGTCGAAGGAGACCGCTAAAAGGGCGAGGACGTGAGCGAACCCGCCTCATCAGTTGGCGCACGAGGAGGAGGTGCGAGAGCAGAGCAGGGTGATCAGGAGGTCCGTCGTGGTGCCCGAACCAGTCATGCCTCCAGTGTCGCCCTCTGCATGTCACCCGCTACTCCTCCCCCGCCGTTTCACCTTGTCCAGCCTGCTGAACGAGTCGAGCGGGGTGAGCGGCGGTGATTCGAGCGGAGACGGCGTGCGAGCGGCTGTGAGCGGGTTCAGCATCGTCTTCGGTGTTGCTAGCGGTGTCCTGTCGCCATCACGAGCCAGAATAGCGCGAGTGAGTGAGCAATCAGTCAGCAAGCCGCGGTCCCGCAACTTTGCCCTCCTCCGCACGCTCTCTTACCGCTCACACTCGCTCGGCTAGCTTGCAAACACGCTGGAAAGATAGACTCCACGCTCTCCTCGACGGCCAACAGGAACCGGACCCGTCGGTTCGCTTGCCATGTCGACTTCTTCTCGTGCCGGTCTTTCGGCAGGCCCACACAACCACCATCCGCACCCACACCACCTCGCTGAGCAGCTGCCGCCAATCAACTTTGAGCCAGCGTCTTCAGAACACACCGTGGCGGAGTCTGCGGGCGAACCAACGGGTGGGGCGTCAGAAAAGGGAGGCACAACTTCGGATGGCGGTATCGAGGCGGATGCAGCGGGAACGACGGCGGGCGACGCTGAGAAGGGATTGGCGAGCGCACCTGTCGTACTAGACTTCCCCGACGGTGGCTTCAGGGCTTGGAGGTACGTCCTGCCTTTCGCCGCATCCTCTCCACCTGCGTGCCGGTCCGCCGGCATTGCTCGTAACGCGTACTAGGGTCTTTGCTGACGAATATTGATCTCGCAGCGTGGTCGCCGGAGCATGGTGCATATCATTCACGTCCTGGGTGAGCTCTCCGTCAGCCTTCGTCTTCCTCGCTCGCATCGAGACTGACCCTTCACTCCGGCTCGCAGGGCTACACGAATGCGTTCGGTGTCTTCCAGACCTACTACCAAGACAATCAACTGCGAGACTATACGTGAGTCGCGGCGTACATCCTGGCCGAACGACCCAGCTAACCTTTTCGCCGTACCAGATCCTCCGACATTTCCTGGATCGGCTCGCTCCAGCTAGCGATGGTCCTGGCGTGCGCGATCTTGGCAGGCAAGGCGTTCGATGCAGGCTACATCAAGTACCTGCTGAGCGCGGCAGTACTGTTCTACACAGCCGGGTGCGTCCCGCTCCCGCCCCGTCTTCGCCCACCTCGCTAACTCCGCCGCGTGCAGCATGTTCGGCTTTGCCTCCGCCACGAAGTACTGGCAGATCTTCCTCGGCCAAGGAATCGCCTGTGGCCTCGCAGCCGGAATCGCCTTCATCCCCGCCGCCTCGTCCGTCTCGCACTGGTTCCGCCGGCGACGAGCGACGGCACTTGGCGTTCTCGCAACGGGGAGCTCGATCGGCGGAATCGTCTACCCTGTCATGATCAATCATCTGTTTCCCAAGATCGGATTCGTTTGGACCGTCCGAGCAGGTGCGTTGCGGCTCCTCCCGCACTGTCTCGGTCCCGCTGACAGCGCTTCGTCGCGCAGTCGCCTTCCTCACCGTCGGACTCGTCATCATCGCCACCCTAACCATCAACTCCCGCCTCCCGCCTCGCAAGGTCGAGCGCATCTTCGACTTCCGCCCGTTGCGCGAGAAGGGCTTCCTCCTCGTCACTATCGGCGAGGCTATCATCATGGTGCGTTAGTTCGTGCAGCGTGAGAAGCGTGCAGCATTGCTGACGGTTGGTGCGCTCGCAACAGTGGGGACTGTACACGCCTTATTTCTTCGTGCGTCTCTCGCCCTCCTCATTTGTTGCGGGATCTTGACGCTGACATTCAATGTCTACAGATACAAGACTGTACGCTTCGCCTTCCATCTGCTGCATACGATATGCACCGGTCTGACAACCTCGCTCGCAGACGCTCTCAAGTACGGCATCAGCAGCAATCTCGCCTTGTATTCGCTCTCGATCCTCAACGCCGCATCAGTATTTGGTCGCATCATCCCCAACTGGCTCGCCGACACCTGTTCGTCCCCCATCCCTCCTCCGCTTCGTCGCCTCAACCGCTGACATCCCTCGCCTCGCAGACGGCCCTCTCACGATCCTCACGCCGCAATGCTTCCTCTCCGGCATCCTCATCTTCCTCTTCATCCCCATGTGCAAGAATACCGCCGGTCTCGTGGTCTTTACGATTCTCTTTGGCTTCTCGTCCGGAGCTTGTGAGTCCGCGTCCGCCAAGTCTCCCGAGGCAGTGCTGACGAGCGTGCGTACGCAGACGTCTCGATGATGCCTGCGACGGTCGCGTCGCTTACGACCAACATGAACGAACTGGGACACCGGACGGCGACGATGTTCTTGATCGTCTCGGTCTTTGCTCTGACTGTGCGTCTCCTCCCTCTTCTATCTTCACCGCTAGGCGATCTAGACAAACAAATTCCTGACACTCTCCACGCACGCAGGGAACGCCCATCTCCGGCGCGCTTGTGCACCACGACCCAACCTACGTGAGCGCCTTCTGCTTCGCCGGAGCCTGCGTCATCGTCGGCTCGTGTCTGAACCTGTGGGCGTGGTTCGTCGTCTCGAAGCAGAAGGGGACGCGGTGGGTGTAGACTTGTGTTCGTACGGGGCCTTCGCAGCTTTCGGTATATCTTTATTCGCGATCTTCGAGTTCCGCTTGCCGCCGAGAGATGCGAGTTATGAGCTTGACATGGACGCTGCTACTCGCCAGTCGACGACGAAGACCTCGGCGAATGCTCTTCGGCAGACGAACCCGAGGATGCTGCCGTCCTCGAGGCGAACTTCGCTTCGTCCGACGTTCTCTCGCTCTCTTGCTCTCTACTGTCCCTCGACGTCTTCTCTCTTCGCTTGCAAGTCCTTCTGCTCAACGCTGCATCATGCAAGACTGCCAGCATGCTGCTCCGACGTTTCCCTCGCTTCGACGTCGCCCCGCCTGGAGACTCCGCACACCTCTCCTCGTTGTGGAGTCGACCACACACCGCTGGACGACTCGCCTGCACGCCCAGCAGCTCGACCGCCGGCACAAGCTACATACAGCCACGCCAGGATGACTGCGATGCGACGACACCGCCGGACGAGCGTCTCCTCCCGCTCGACCAACTTCATCAATTCCGGACGCCAACTCGTCACCACGGCCTCGCGTGGGCGTTTGAGCAGGCTTGCAGGGTCACCAACGGAGCTCTGAATGCTGGCAAGGGGCAGGCGCAGCCTCATAAGGGGGTGGTCGAGCGACACCAGCTTCCGACCTCGATGCGCGGCACGGGCTGAATCTCGGGCAGCAAGTCCGACCGCGTTCCCGGCTGCCGACACAGAGCTTTGCTTCCGTCTCTCACACGCTCGTGCACGCGCCCAGGACCTGCTCAGGCAGCTCGCAGGATGGCACCACCGCAGGACTCGCGCACCCGCTGGGCGGAAGACGAGCTCACTCCGCCCGTTTCGCCTGCTCCGTCAGCCGCGGTTTCGCGAACTCCGACACTCGTCGACCTTCACGCTCACGGTCTCGCAGCGGCTCGGGCGGATGAGGCGGCGAAGGGGTTGAAGGATGAGCAGGAGGACGGAACGAAGACCGCCACTAACGACGGACACCATCACCCCCATCTCCCGCACCTCCATCTGCCGCCTCATCCGAACCAGCACCTCGAGCGGTACTACCCGGCGGAGCACTACGAGGCAACGAGCGAGATTGAGCGGGAGAAGGCAGAGGCGCAGCGGAGAGCAGCGGACGGCGGAGCTGATCCGGAGAAGGCTGCGGAGGGTCAGGCGCTTGCGACGGTTCCCTCAGGAGTGGACGACTATCCAGACGGTGGCTTCAAGGCGTGGCTGTGAGTTGCAGGTCCCCTCTCGCTTTGGCTCATGAGCGCGTCTCGGTGGACGGTCTGGCTGATACTCCCAGGAGCCTGCGCTAACTCTCCTCGGCTATACAGCGTCGTCGCTGGCGCGTGGTGCATCAGCTTCACGGCATGGGTGAGTCCCGCCCTTCAGCTCGTCTTGTTCATTCGGGTCAAGCACTGACCTCTCTCCTTTTGTCAGGGCTACCCCAACGGTTTCGGCGTCCTCCTCTCCTACTGGAGTCGGAACCAACTCTCCACCTACGCGGAAAGCGACATCGCATGGATCGGCAGCTTCCAGATCGCCGCCAACCTCTTCACGGCCGTCTTATCGGGCAAGGCGTTCGATGCGGGGTACTGCAAGCACTTGCTGGTCGCGGGATTGTTCGTGTACACGGCAGGGTGCGTTCCGATTCTTGAAGCTCGAACGACTCGGGCTCAGGCGGATCTGACGCATCGTTCACGCTTCGCAGCTTGTTCGGCCTCTCGTACGCCTCGACCTACTGGCAGATCTTCCTCGCACAAGGTCTCGCATGCGGAGTGCGTCGCTTCGAGCAATTTCATCGCGGATGCGCCGCTCACAACGTCGATTCTCGCAGCTCGCCTCGGGCCTGACCTTCCTCCCCGCCTGCTCCGCCGTCTCGCACTATTTCAAGAGACGACGAATGCTTGCTCTCGGCTTCCTCGCAACCGGCTCGTGCGTTTCAGATTAGTCTCACGCCGCGAGCTTGCGCTGAGTCACTCGTCGCGGCTGCAGCTCGCTCGGCGGTGTCGTCTACCCGTCGATGATGAACAAGCTCCTCTACCAGGTCGGATATGGCTGGACCATCCGTGCCGGTGAGCCAGCCTCCCCTGCTCTCAACCGAGCTTTCCGCTGACTCGCCGCTCCCACAGTCGGCTTCATCAACCTCGGCCTGATCGCCTTCGCCTGCTTCGCCATCTCCTCCCGTCTTCCGCCTCGTCCGATGGGACGCATCACCTCGTTCCTCGACTTTGGGGTCTTCCGCGGCGAGGCGAACAGGGCGTACAGGCTGTATGTCCTGGGCGCGAGCCTCGTCTGGCTTGGTGAGTTTCGCTCTCGACTTGTCTTGCTCTAGGCAAGGGACTGATTCTTCCGATGCACAGGTCTCTATACCCCGCTCTTCTACTCGGTAACTGACGGTCGCCACCTGCAGCGCTCGCGGCGGACTGACTCCCTTCGCGATCGCAGGAACAATACGCCCTCTTCAACGGCGTCCGGAGCAACATCGCCTTCTACTCCCTCGCCATGCTGAACGCCACCTCCGTCTTCGGCCGCACCCTCCCAAACTACTTCGCCGACCAGTACGGACCGCTCAACCTCCTCATTCCCGCGACAACCGTCTCGGGCTTGATGATCTTCTTCTGGATCCCGGCGATGATGAATGCCGCGGGGGTGATTGTGTGGTCGTTGTTGTTTGGCGCATTCCAGGGCGCTTTCGTCGCGATGCTGCCGGCGTGAGTGGCGCCCTTCCTTTCAGCATCTCGCTCGTCACCTCTTGCTGACGCCCTTGACGCACGCAGAGCTATCGCTGCGCTCACGGAGGACATGCGCACAGTCGGCATCCGTATGGTGAGTCTCGCCTTTGACACGAAGCGTCAATCTCCGGCTCACGTTCGCCTCTTTCCGCAGGCCATGGCCTTCCTCTGTCAGTCCCTCGCCGCCCTCGTCGGCACCCCTATCTGCGGCTACGTCATCTCGTACAACGCCGGCCGAACAGGCTTTATTGGCGCCGGCATCCTCTCGGGCGGAGAAGTGTTCGTCGGCGTCGTCTTCATCGCCTTCGCCCGGTTCGCCGCTGCGAAGCGGAAGGGCACGCCGTGGGTTTGAGCAAGAGTGCAATCATCTCGCAGCATTAGACGCCACGTAGACCGCGGTAGATTCCCCCGTCCTCGACATAGACTTTTCTCCTTTCCGACTTGTCGTATTCCCCCGCAGTTCCGAGCATAATTCTCGACTCTCATGCACGGTTCTACGACTCTATCGGCGTGTATGACAGAGAGCAAGTCGTCGGTGAACAGGGGTCGTCGTCGCCGTCGCCGCACGTTCTGCCATTTCGTATCTCTCCGTTCCCCGCTCCGCCGTGGCTGGATAGACGCTGTGACTGCTCTCACGGATGCTGCACGCCACGCCTCGCCAGTACCGCCGCTAGACTCGCAAGCCGGCGCCCGTTCTCCCGCCGCTTCTCTCACTTCGGAGTCGCCCCTCGTCGACCGACATGGGCACGCGACCCGATCCGACCAACGCCAACGCCGTCCCAGGACCCTCACGAGCACCTTCCGTCCCGTCCGCACTGTCCCAGCCCGCGTCGTCGACCACTTCGGCGCACCCCGACTCGCTTGCTGTGCCGGCGGCAGGGGCAGCACCGGGCGCTCCAGGTGCTCAGGCGGTCAGGAAGGATCCTGTCAGGCGTGCAGATGGTCCCATCATCGTCAAGACGGTGGTGGCGGGCGACGGCGTGCGCGAGGTGCCCTCTGCCTTCGAACATTGCGAGGTCGAAGACTTGATTACCCTCATCGGTGAGTGGAACGAGCGTCTCGGTGCGGAGGGAACAAGGCTGATACCGCCCGATTCGCCCGCAGCATCGATGCTCGACCGCCTGATCGAACACAACGACCGCATCCCGCTCACGCCCAACTCGCTCACCCGTTTCCACTCCCGAGCGCCGCCCAACATCTCCGTCCGCGACTACCTCTTCCGAATAGCCAAATACACCAACGTCGAGCCCTGCTGCCTCCTTATCCTCCTCCCTTACGTCGACAAAGGTGCGTTTCCTTCGTCCTTTCCCTCGCCCGCAGCTGTGGATGACCCTTTTTCTCTCCGCAGTCTGCACACGCATGTCGACCTTCACCATCTCTTCACTCACCGTCCATCGATTCATCATCGCTGCCATCAGCGTCGGAAGCAAAGCGCTCAGCGATGCCTTCTGCACAAACGGGCGATATGCACGGGTTGGTGGTGTAAGCATAGTTGAGATGAACCTGTTGGAGAAGGAGTTCTGCGAAGCGCTGGATTGGCGGTTGACGGTGCGTCTTCACGGTTGACTTTGCCCGCTCGAAAGCTCACATTGCCGCGTACAGACTTCCGGTCAAGTTCTCGCGCACTACTACACCTCCCTCGTCCGCTCACATCCTTCTTATCGCCTATCAACCGCTCCTCTACCTTCGCCTCCTCCCCTACCGCCGATTGTAATTCCCCCTCCTCTCGACACCTCGCCCGCCTTCTCGCCTGTCACGCCCTCCAACCTCCCTCACTCGCTCCCAGGAGGAACTCCCATGGACGTCGACGCGACGTCTGCGCCAGGAACGGGCGGATCCTCCTTCCACGACGATGCGGCCGAGAACCGTTCGCCATCTCCACCTTCTCCTTCACCAGGCCGATCCGACGCCTCCTCCTCCGTCTCCCCATCCACCGGCTCCTCCATCTCCCGCTCAACTTCCTACTCTATCGCCTCATCGCCCCAGCGTGGCCGAACACGAGGACGCGAACGACCTCCATCTTCCTTCACGCTCGTCGACCCGACCGTCCCGCTTCCTCAATCGCCCGACAACGAGCCAATGGCTCCACCACCTCTCGTCCCACCAGATTTGAAGCGCGCCTCCGCTTCCGCATCTCATCTCCCCAGTCCCGCGCGTCCACCGCACCCCCCTCCACCGCCCGAAGGCGGTCCAGGCGTCTTCTTCCCTTCCACAAACCCCTCGTCCCTCTCCGTCTCACACTCTCATCTATACGCACAGAACGGCGGCAATCTTTCGCCTGCGAAGCGTGGTCGAGGGAGATCTGGATCGGGCGAGTCGGAGCGGAAGGGAGAGCCGGCTAGAGGAGGGCTGAAGAGTCCGCGGCTGAGCAATGGGGCTGATGCGGCGACGGTGAATGGGACGCTGTGGGGCGGGACGTGCGAGTGAGCGGGTGCTGCGGGTTCTTGACTAGCGCGAGTACGGCGTTGCGAGTTGTACGAGGTGCAGGGGTTGACTATGTTGCATGCATCCGCATCGTATACCATGTCCGCGTCGTCTCCAGCTCCGCGTACGACAGGCAGACGGGCAAATTCTGGTGAGGAAGCGAGCGGGCGTAGTAGAGGAGCGGGCGAGCTTGGGAGAGGACCACCTCGCCCTCACGCTCGCTGTGCGGGTCTGAGCGGTTCTTACACGTCCTTAGGACGCTGCTAGCCAGCCAGTGCAACCCCAGCGGCGCACGGAGGCGTCGTCGCCGCGCACCACTCCTCGCTCCACCTCGACGCGACTTTGACGACGACTTGCTCGCTCGCACGCCCCTCAGGGGTTCGCCAGCCCCGGCAGAACAGATTATATGGCAGTCACAGACTACAAGGAACTGCTTTCGAGCGGTCAGGAGGTCAGGTTGCGGAGAACGGTCTCGGTGAGCGGGAGGGAGGACGAGGGTGGCTACACGGCAGCTGGCGGGCTGGAGATGGGTTGTAGTGCTTGCAGTAGTAGCATTGAACCTCACAGATCCAGCACTGGTCTCCGCACGTCGATACGGCGCACTCACAGTCGTCGTTCGCTCACTCGCTCGTCGCAGGTCATCCAGGCGCTCTCTCACGGCTTGTGCGGGCTTGCTGCTCTGTGTACCGGACGCTGACACTTTCTTCTACCCATCAGACTCCCCGGGCGGCTCCTCCGGCGGTGTGCGCGGCGCATCACGCTCGTTGAACTTCCTCCTCCCGCTTGTCCTCTCTCTTTCTCCTCTTCGTCTCGCTTTACCTTGACCAGAACCCGCGTACACCCGCTCAGACCAGCTTCTACTGCTCTCGAGACCCACCTCCGCGCCGCTCGCCCAGTCCCACGCTCTCCTCGTCGCTCTACCTCCTCTCGCACTCTCGCCTCCTCACTCGGCCCACTCCCCTTCGCAACACACGAGCTGGCCATGTCTACCCCTAGCAAGCCTCTTCCGACCACTCCATGCAGGTCCGGCTCAAGCACCGCCTACCAGCCCTTGTCGGAGGCGTCGCTCAAACGGCTTGTCGAGCACGCCGTGAAGGGTGCGGTCGCACAAGCTGTGGACCAGGTTCTCGCACACGTGCGTGCTCTCTCTTCGATCTTACTCTCCCTTCCGCTGACGAGTCGTTCGGCCCAGCGCTTCGCGTATGAGCAGAACCTTCGCGCGAAGCAGGAGCGCAAGGCGGACGAGCTGCAGGCGAAGATGGGCAACCTTTCGACCCAGCTGGAGCAGCTCCAGGGCAACCTTTCGACCCAGGTGGAGCAGCTCCAGGCACAGCTCACGGCTCAGGATGCGCGGGCGGATGACTACAAGCGGAAGATGGAGGGCTTCGAGCAGCAGATTGCGCGCTACCAGCAGCAGTCGGGGAGGCGCGAGGCGCAACTCGAGAAGTACGAGCAGCGACTGGAGGCTCGCGAGGGGCGTATTGAACGCCGCCTTCACGAGATGGAGGAGCGCGAGGCGCGGACGAAGAAGGAGGTGTCGGACATGCGGCAGGAGTTGAATGGGAGCTCGTTGAGGCTCGAGTCCGGACTCGGCGGCCTCGTTGCCGCGTTCAACGGCGTGCAGGATAGTTTGGCGAGTGCGTGTTGACCTTCCTTCAAGCGGCATCGAGCTGCGCTGACTTTACTTTCTCGCAGGCGAGACGAACCGGTCGTTCTTGTATGTGATTCCGTCTTTCAGCTGGACGCGCTCGCGCTGACGTCTGATCTCGTCGTCAGCTGGGTGCACAACAAGTGCCAGGAGCTGCTCGATACGACCAAGACGAGCTACTCGAACGAGGTGAGCCGTCCTTCGTCGGCTTCTCGCCTCGAAGCGCGGCTGACGATTCACCCGATTCATTACAGCTGAACAAGGTCTTCGACACGGTACGAGGCACTCCTCCCTTTCACTGCTGTTGCCGCGGGAGCTGACGGCCTCGTCTGAGCAGGTCATTGAACTCTCCGAGCGCGCCCACAAGGCCAGTTCTCGTTGAGAGAGGCGGTGAGTCCGGCTCATATCCTGCTCGATCGCCTGCTGATCTTGTCGCGCGCAGGTTCACGCAGCTCGAGCAGGAGGCGTACGTCCAAGTTCCTTCCAAACCTCGACATCCTCCGCCGTTGCTTTCGCCCCGAGACTGACTGTCCTTCCTTCCCACAGCTCGACGGCTACACCTTCACCGTCATCCCGCCTGTCTCCGCCAACGCGCCCGGCAAGCGAAGCTCCAACGCCAACCCTCGCTCGAACACTCGCCCGAATGAGAGCGCACATGCCGACTCGCCATCTCGCTCATCCCTCAAGCACTCTTCCTCCGCTTCGCCGCATCCCCTCACTCGCTCCCGCCTCGTCAAGAAAGTGCGCATCCAAGAGTCGCACTCGCCCGCCACCTCGCTCCCTCCTCACGCCGGCACGAGCAGACTCCGCTCGCTCTCGGACCAGTCTCACCTCCCTCCGCCTCCCGTCACCAACATCGCCCGCACGGAAGAAGTGCTGCTCTACTGGGACGATGAGCTCGGCATGCACGCCGTCAGGAGGATCTGGATTATCGCGGAGGATGAGAAATGAGCCTTGCGGGGCTCGTTCGGAGTGTCGTCTCTAGAAACGCTGCTGTGTCATTGGGTTCGTATCGTTCCCTATCTGAGCTAGTATTTGCCCTTCTGCGTACTATCCACCACTCGCACCGCCGTTTTGCCGGACCCCCTCCTCCCGCACTTGCCCTCGCCGTTTTCGCCGTTTTGCTTCCCTCTCCTCCCCGTACCCTGCTCCCTCGCACTCGCATTAGCGTCGTTTGACTGCTACTTCGCAATGCGCAACTGCTTTACTCGCGCAACTCTCCTCCGTTCGCTGTCGATAACGCTCGAGCAGACAAGTAAGCTGCGACGGCCAACGTTCGGGTCTGGCGCCGTATCGAAGGCTGCTGAGCAGTGACAGCACTTTCCCAAGGGTAATCGGGCGCCGAAGGTGTCGCCGTGCTGATCGAACGAAACGGGACGAGAGGAGACGAGCGAAGCGACAAAGGGTCGCTCATTGCGCGGAGAGCGGACGCAAGGCTGGAGCTGGAGTAGCCAGATTCTTGTAAAACAAAGCGTTATGATGGCCTGAGTACGGAAATGTAGCGAAGAGGAGGCGTCGAGGAGGCGAGATTGAGAAGGTGCGAGAGGCGAAGACGGTGGCTTTTGCATATCACGGGCAGCTCGAGAGATTATGATGCAGAATCAGAAGGAAATCATACTGTCAAGAGCGAGCATGAGCGAGAGGGACGGCTGGAAAGGAGGAAGGAGTCGAGACGCACCAGCCTTGCCCACTCGCCGCATGAGCTCGAGCATGATAGATGTCGCTCCCTCGATCTCGTCGCGCTCAAGCTCGCCTCTGATCTTGTCCCATTCAGCGGAACCTGTGACCGCATCCCAGTTGTCGACGACGAAATCGAGGACGACCTTGCGCCAAGTGTCGTAGCAGACGGACACCTCGGAAAAAAGCTCGTAGGGCGCGCACTTGATAGTGAGCTGCGCCTTGAGGTTTGCAAGGCAGAGGTGCTGGAGCGGCTCGAGCTCGAGGAGGTGCGCGAGGCGGAAGGCGGACTTGGGCGAGACGGGATACGGGTGAGTGGGCGGCGCGCGCCCAACGGTCGCTTCGATGTACGACCTTCTCGACTGTGCCTGTTCGCTCGTACTGTAGAAGAAGGTGGACCAGAGCGACGCAAAGGTGATGTAGCCCGTTCGCAGGCAGGCGAGGACGGCTCGATAGGTCGTGAACGCAGTCTTGGTCACCTTGATCTCCTTGTAGGCGAGCTGCAGCACGTCGAGACGGTGCTGTTGAGGTGGATAGTGAGCGAAGTACAGCTCGTCGGTCTCGTCGTCCGAGTCGTCGAAGTAGTCGAAGTCGGCTTCGGACGCTGCCGTGCGGAGATCGCTGATCGTCGCATGCTCCTTCGCACGTGACATTGAGCTGTGCGAGATGAGGGCGCCCGTCTTACGGATGAAGCGTTTGGTACCCGAAGCAGTCAAGGCGAGGCGGTCCTGCGAGACGGACGACGTCGAGGGAGTGAGGCGCATCTCCGAGTACTTGGTAGTGACTGCAGCGGTCTCCGCGAAGTCGGACGAGAGGAGAGTCTTGAAGTAACTCGAGGCCTGACTCAGGAAGCCTGACTCGATCCACATCTCGGCGCCGTAAGCTGGGAAGACCAAACGAACGTCGTAAGGCGTGGGCGAAAGTGCGGGCACTGCGAGAGATGATGTCAGCGAGAATCTCTGCAGTCGAGAGGAAGGAACACTGACCTGGCTCCTGCTTGAACCTGTTGTAGGGCGCGGCAAGGTGTTCCGAACCGAGAGACTCGAGGTTGAAGACGAAGTGGTACGAGCGATGCGTCTTGACATCGTACTTCCCGCCAGATGCTCACATCGCCGAACGGAAGACCAGCGGCGAGAGCGCCATACCTTGACCGCAGCTAGCTCGCGTCGGACTTCCTGGGTCAGGTTTCGGCTCGGGACCATACTCGGTGTGATAAGTGCCGAGCAACTGCGGGACTGCTGACTCGTCGAGCCAGTAGAGCTGGAGTCTGCACGACACGCGTTGGCCGAAGCTGCCCATCGACAACTCGCCCCACGAGATGGATACGTGCACATCCTCGCCCGACCGCCGGCATCCGCACGCCCACGAGCCCGCTAGCGGAACTCCTGTGAGCGGGAAGATCTTGGACAGTGCCGGATCCGACAGATCCAGCTCGAGATCGAGGATGAAAGTGTAGCGAGAGTATCCGTCGAGGAAGAAGTTGACGAGTCGGTGCTGTGACGGCATGCCTGATCCAGCAGCAGCGGCCATCGCGAGGTGTCGGGGTATGAGACGGGCGAGATTTGGCGGAAGTCAGGCGGATCCGAACGCAGGCGGGATGAGGAAGAAGTGGAAGTCGACGAAGAGAAGAAGGGGACTGCGCCGGCACGCCGGATCTTGCTGAGTCGCGCGGCCTCGAAGTCGCTTTAGAAGGTGTCCTGAGAGATCAATAGGGCAGGCGTCGTGCTGGACAGGCGCCTGGTATGAAGTCGTCGACGACAGTTCAGTCCGCGAGGAGGTGAAGACGCGAGGGCACGCTGGGAGTTCGCGAGGGTCGAGAGTCGCTTCGAGCAGTCCGTACGAGAGCACCGAGAACCCTTCAACGCTGCAAGCAGTGGCGAGGTAGTGGTCGAAGGGAAAGAGACGAAGGAACGACCACAACGACCCCTCGTCCTCGCAGTATGGGATGCGGATGCTTCCAGTAATTCTACGAGGGCGTCACACTGAGCAGACTCTACATTCCGACCGTGCTTGAGGTCGTCGAGGTTCACCTCCTCCTCGTCCCCACCAGCTTGACATCCGACGACTCGCGCTGGACGCTTCTTTGGGCTGTCTGGCCCGCTGGACGTAGTGCTAGGCTTTTCAGTATGCCACTGTGGTCGCGAGCGAATCCCTCAGCCGCGACAGGACCCGCTCACACCTCCTCATCATCGTCAACCGGCCACGACGACTTCCTCGCGAACCACCACCGTAGATCGTCTTCGAACCTAGCTGGATCGTACCAGTCGCAGGCATCGACATCTTCCACATCGCTCGGCAGCAAACGTGGGACTTTGAAGAAGGAGCGGGTCCGGTCGAATGTCCGGGAGCTGGATGAGCTGGGGAATGACGACGAGCCGTGGGACGAGGGCAGCGACGACGAGGAGAGCGTCGCGCAGCTTGCAGGCAAGATGGGGTCGATTTCGCTCTTGATTCCAGCGTCTCGAGGACGAGGACCCGTCTCGCCAAGTGGGGCGACACCCGCTTCGCCTCCAGCAGGCTCTGCAGGCCTTCCCTCAGCCTCGTCGCCACCTCGAAGCGCAGGGTCAGCGTGGTCCTTCAACCCGTTCTCGATGCGGTCTCCCCCTCCCCTCCCTCGACAATCTTCGACCGCTTCCTCCCTCTTCAGCGCTCCTTCACCCTCTCTCGGCGCAGAAGCCGTCGCAGCAGCTCTCACAGGCGGCAGTCGGTCATCACCTTCCACTCTTTCCGTCCCGCCTTCACAGCCTTCACCGCCGAAACGAGGAGCGAGCTATCTTGCGGGCGCGAGCAAAGTGCAGGAGGAAGCGGACAAGCAGGTGCGGGAGGAGGAGCGAAGGAAGAGTCTAGAGGAGGGGGAGATTGTGCAGGAGCCGGAAGAGATGGAGGGACAGGAACGCGAGCGGAAGGAAGAGGGCGAGGAGGTGCGGGAGAAGGGAGAGGGTTACCAGAAGGAGCGGTGGAAGCAGGCGGTTCGAGCAGACGTTGACGAGCTCGTACACGGTGCATCTGGATCCGCTTCGTCACCTCACCTCACCTCACGCTCACACGTTCTCGCCTCCCAGATCCAGCTCACGTCCTCGCTCGCCTCCGAGTCGCCTGGCAGCCCGCTCCACCACCCACGCAAACGAACGCACACCGCGCCTCGGTCTCTTCCGTACCCGACGCTCCTTCTCCCGATCCCAACGCGACCCCTCAGTCGCGACAAGCCGCCCCTGGTGCCGACTCAGACGCTGAAGACGACCTCGCAGCCGGCTACGTCCAGCTCAACGCTCCGGCAGTATCGTCTCAGGATCCTTCGATCGTCGAATTCGACGCTGCACCACCGAATCCGGAAGAAGAGGGCGAGCGGGGGCGGGAGAACCGGAGAAAGAGGAAGTTTCTCGACGTGCTCGGAGAGGATAACGTCGACTTGACGGAGCTGAGGAAGTTGGCGTGGAGCGGCGTGCCAGCGGATCTGCGGACGATGGTGTGGCAGCTGTTGCTGGTGAGTTGCGACTCGCCGCTACTCTCGCCGCGCTGCCTCTCTCCAGGGCGACGCGCTGATGGTGCTTCGAGATTATGATTCGCAGGGTTACCTCCCAGCTCCTCTCTCTCGACGAGCCACGACCCTCGCCCGCAAACGCTCCGAATACGCCTCACTCGTCAAACAAGCCTTCTCCCGCGGCGTCAAAGGCCTCGACGGTCCCATCTGGCACCAAATCAGCATCGACGTCCCCCGAACACGACCTGGCGTCCTTTTGTGGCAGGCTGAGGCGACGCAGCGGAGCTTGGAGCGGATCTTGTATGTTTGGGCGATAAGGCATCCGGCGAGCGGGTATGTACAGGGGATCAACGATCTTGTCACGCCGTTCTTTCAGGTCTTTCTGGCGGCCTACATCGGTGCGTCGGCGATTCTCTCTCTCGTGCTGGTGACCCGCATGCTGCGGACTCTGTACTGGTCACAGAAGGGACACAGTCCGCTAACGCTCGTTCTTCGCAGACGGCGACCCTGAAACGTTCGACGTCTCGGTCCTCCCTCCCGCAGTCCTCGAAGCGCTCGAAGCCGACTCGTTCTGGTGCCTCTCGAAGCTGCTCGACGGGATCCAGGACAATTATATCTTTGCGCAGCCGGGCATCCAGAGGTTGGTCAAGAAGATGGAGAGCTTGTGCGCGAGGGTAGATGGTGAGTGTTGTTGGTTGTGTCGTGCTTGATGAGCGGGCGACAGCACTCGATCTCTCGCGCCTCTCTCCGAAAGTCCGACGCTCTCACGAGACATCCCGGCTGACTCTCTTTGCTTCCCCATAGCTCCTCTCGCGGCGCATCTCAAGGAACAAGGCGTCGAGTTCATCCAGTTCGCGTTCCGGTGGATGAACTGCCTTCTCATGCGCGAGCTGAGCGTCTGGAACATCGTCCGCATGTGGGATACCTACCTCGTGCGTCCTTCTTTCCTGAGCTCGCTGCTTCACGAAGCGTCCTGGAAACCGCCTCTCGGGGCGAGAGGCGGTTTATCACGTTCTTCGTTGGGGAGCCTGAGCTTACGACTGCTCGTCCCGCTTCTCGCACAGGCCGAAGGCGGCGACGCCTTCTCCGAGTTTCACCTCTACGTCTGTCTCGCCTTCCTCGTGCGGTGGAGCGACAAGCTGCGCGAGATGGACTTCCAGGTGCGTTGAGCCGCTTTTGCGAGATCGCTCTGTCGAGGCTGTTGCGGTTCGCTGACTCGGGCTCCGCGTCGGCTGCCTCTGACACGCAGTCTATCATCATTTTCCTCCAGTCTCTCCCGACGCAGGACTGGTCCGACAAGGATACGGAGCTGTTGCTGTCGGAGGCGTTCCTCTGGAGCAGGACGTTCAACGCGCGGTAGACCCTCGCTCGCCTCGTAGACTCTCGCTCGCCGTTCTCGACCTGTATGCACGCAATCTGAAGCAGTTCTGCAGCCACTCTTCCACGTCTACACATTCTGATTGAGGCGAAGTTGCGAGACGATGTCATCCCTTGACCTCTGCCTCTTCACTCGCCTTGCGCTTCGCCTGGCTTGCCACAACTCTCGAGCAGCTTTAGACAACAGGACAGACTGCACAACGACCCCCGCGATGCCCGTCGAATCCCCACTCCTCCCGCTCCTCGACCTCATCACTCCTTACCTCCCGAACTCGCTGGCGAACCCTTTGTACACGCTCGCCTCGCTGGACATCCAGTCCGTGTACCACAACCCCTCGCAGCTTCTCCCGCTCGCCCTCTCCGCCCTCGCAGCGTACACCGCCTTCCTCTCCTTCGTCTCAACCGCCCGCTTCGCCGTCCGGACCGCCATCTCGCTCGTCAAATGGGGCTCGATCGCCGCTGTCTTGGGAGCGGTGTGGATGGGCGTCAACAATGCAGGAAGTGAGAAGGGAGTAAGTGGAGGCGTGAGGGACGCGGCGTCGTACGCAGGACAATTCGGGAGGGGACTCTTCAGCCTCGGCCAGAAGGGCGCAGGCTACTACTTTGGCGCACCCGCCAGCTCGAAGACGCGGGACAGGCGTCGGCGGTCGTCGTCGAGGAACGCTGCGCCGGCAGGAAGCGGACGATGGGGCGACAACCGCGACGCCGCTGCCGAGGACTTTGTCGGCAACGCGATGAAGTCCGTCCTCGAGTTCATCAACCCTCCTGCGGGTTCGACGCAGGAAAAGGTGAAGCGCTCGGCGAAGAAGGCGATGGGCGGGTCGGGCTCGTCGAGTTCGGGTGGTGATGGGCTCGGTGGGTTGGCGTGGAACTTGGCTATGGGACGAGCGAAGAAGGCCTGGGACGAGATGACGCAGGAGGCAAGCGGGAACGAGCCGGCGGGACGGACGCGGCGGAACAGGTAAAGCAGGTACGTTGGAGCGGTTCTTTCTTTCACCTGCCTTCGGTGAGCTGACGATCGTGTTCAAACAGTAGCCTATTTGCTGCACCTTCTCCTTCGTCGCGGTAGGAGACGAGGCATGGCCTGACGCCGATCCAGTCGAACGAGCGACCCTCGCCGTCGGCGTACTCGCTTGCTCTGTCGACCGTCGATCTGCCGAACGATCTGTTGGAATACAGGAAGTATCAAGATCACTGCCTTGACGTGCGATCGCTGTCGCTTCCCGCAGCTCGCGCATCAGAGCGCGTTATGGGACGCGAAGAGAGGCGGCGGCAGCTTTGCTTTGCTTTGCTGGCCTGAAACTCGCGCGAGTAAATTTTGTTGCGTATAACAAGGTGTCGAGCAAATCTGAGCGAGCGGAAGAGGGAGGAGGGAAAGGGGGAGCAAAACGAGTGCGTGTGCGAAGTCGGGCGGAGAGTGGGTATAGCAAATCTACAGAGCCGAGATAAAGCAACCGAATGACGCTACCCTTCAGAATGGCACGTCTCGAACCTCACCACCTCGAGGTCCGCGAACCGTAGAGACCGTGCGACGACAACTGGGAGAAGGGCAAGGACGGAGGGGGTGGCTGAGGGAAAGTCATGCGTGCCCAGCGGATAGGCGGGAAGCCGTCGGTAGTTGTGGCCGGTTGAGGCGGGATGGACGGCTGTCAGAGAGAAGAGTTCGTCAGCGCTTGGCCTTGAAGGCGAGGACGCGACGGAGCTCACCGGGTATGCGGAGAGACGGACGTTGCTGCAAGACTGGGAGGAGCGCGAAGGTCAAGCACCGTCGAGCGATCCGAGAGGAAGGAAGACGCACAGGCAGGTCCATCGAGTAACTCCAGCCCGAAGAGTGTGCCGGCGTTCCGAGCACCGATTCTGGGACGTCGACCAGCTGGCGGTTGACGTGGCTCGGACCGTGGTTCTGCTCCGTCGCGGTTCGTCCGGTCTCGAAATGGGTGTTCGCAAGCCCTGCGCGGGAGAAGGGAACCGTCAGTGTCGGCCGGCCAAGAAAGCGAGTACTCGTGAACGCACGAGCGTCGAGAGCGGGCTGCGCTGGCGCCTGTCGCTGCAACCGCGCGACTTCCTCCCGAAGCGAAGCAAGCTCGCGATCCTTCGCGTCCGCCTGCTCCTTGTCCGCCTCGATACGGGCCTCGGCAGCCGCGAGCCTTCGTCGCAAGTGTCCAATCTCCTGCGCCGACCTGTGGCGCTCTGCTGCCGACTTGTCCTCGAGCATCCCGATGTGCGCGTTGGCGGCTGCGAGCCAGCGGCGCAAGTTGTCGTTCTCCTCCTCGTGCGAGTCGAGCTCCTCCTCCTGCTGCGAGACGAGGCCGCCGATGTGTCGGAGGGTGTCAATATGCTCCTCTACGGTTTCGCGAAGCGGGAGTGAGACTGCGAGGAAGGCACGCAGATCAGCAAGGGGCGTCGTCTGCTGGGAGGAGGAGGGGAAGGCTTGCGCGACGCACGGTCGTCCAACTCGTTCTCCAGCTTGTCGGAAAGACTCCTCAACTGACCGGAAAGACTGAGTGCGGCTCCCATCGTGTCGCTCTGTTTCGAAAGAGCGGCAGAGGAAGGGGATGTTGCGCGAGTGAGCGGGAGGGGCAGCGGTGTGGGAAGACTCGGCGGGCCTTGCGAGTGGTTGAGCGAGCGTGGGAAGGTAGCAAGCAGCTGTCCAAGCGGGTGAACGCGGGTCCTGGTCAAGGTAAAGCGAGACGAAGAGGAGAAAGAGAAAAGCAGGAAGTTCAACGAGCGTGATGCGCCTTGCACGCCGCCGGAGGAGCCGCCCGGGGAGTCTGATGGATAGAAGAAGGTGTCAGCGTCCGGTACACGGAGCAACAGAGCCACACGAGCGGAGAGGGAGCGCCTGGAGGACCTGCGACGAGCGAGTGAGCGAATATCGACTGTAAGTGCACCGCACCGCCGTGCTGAGACCAGTGCTGGATCAGTGAGGTTCAATGCTACTACTGCAAGCACTAAAACCCATCTCCAGCCCGCCAGCTGCCGAGTAGCCGCCCTCGTCCTCCCTCCCGCTCACCGAGACCGTTCTCCGCATCCTGACCTCCTGACCGCTCGAAAGCAGTTCCTTGTAGTCTGTGACTGCCATATGATCTGTTCTGCCGGGGCTGGCGAACCCCTGAGGGGCGTGCGAGCGAGCAAGTCGTCGTCAAAGTCGCGTCGAGGTGGAGTGAGGAGCGTAGCGCGATGACAACGCCTCCGTGCGCCGCGGGGGTTGGACTGGCTGGCTAGCAGCGTTCTGAGAACGTGTAAGAACCACTCAGACCCGCACAGCGAGCGTGAGGGCGAGTGTGTCCTCTCCCAAGCTTGCCCGCTCCTTGACTCCGCCCTTTGTCGCCTCGAAGCAAGTCGCTCGCCTCGCTGAGCCTGTGCTGCTGGACTGCCTTTGACTGCATTCTCCTAGCTTGAACGAGACGAACTATGGCCGCCCCTTCGCCGCTCGCGCAATCCCACCGCCCTCCCCGCTCCGACATCGACAGCGACTCGGAGGACGACTCGCCCGCCCAGGGAACGAGCCAGGTCAGCAACAACGCCGTTCAGACCGTCGCCAGCAAGCTCGCAGAGCTCGCCCTCATCGAGGAGGTCGACGTCGACCTCGAGAACCTGCATGCTCTCTCGCCAGAGGTCATCTCGAAGCAGGCCACCATCAACATCGGTACGTCCAGCCGGTCTCTCGTTGCGGGCATTGAGGTCTCTCGGATGGCTGCGTGACTTTTTGGGCGGCGGCGAGCTGGAGTTGGCGAGTTACAGCGGGTCGTGTGTGCGACCTCCACAGCCACCATGCGGTTGCGAAGAATGGTTGACGGACGGAAGACACTCAGGCGTCTCGTTGCTCTTGCCATGAGGCCGCCCGGGCGCTCGTGGCGCGTTGAACGGGGATCCTTGCGACGTCGGCTCGAAGGACCGTTGGGAGAAGCAGCCTTGCTGAACGGGCGGAAAGCAGCAGAGGCTGCCCTTCAGCTTCATCTGTGACGGAGAAATCAGCGCTGGACGTTTTTGATCGGCCAGCCTGAACAGCTGCGATACTGGGAGGAAGAGCGCTCGCTGACTTCTGCTCTTTCTCCTCGCCTGTCCCATTCGCATCCTCGCCCATTTCGCCCTCATCTCCTCACGCAGGTACCATCGGTCACGTCGCGCACGGAAAGGTGCGTCCCCTGCCGCTTCATTACGACGACATTCGCTGATTCAGGTCCTCTCTCCTCCTTCCGTCAACAGTCCCAAACGGTCAAGGCCATCTCGGGTGTCCACACTGTCCGATTCAAGAACGAGCTTGAGCGAAACATCACGATCAAGCTCGGTTACGCCAACGCAAAGGTGCGTTTCGCCGATTCGTTACCTCTCATCCCGCGCAAAACGGGCGAGAACTCCGCGCTGACGCTCATCTGAACGCAGATCTACCAGTGCCAGAACCCCAAGTGCGAGCGACCAGGCTCGTACCGGTCGTACAGCTCGGACAAGGAGGATGAGCCGCCTTGCGAGGTTCCCGGGTGCGGTGGAAAGATGAAGCTCCTGCGGTGCGTTCGCGAGCCAATCCCGCTGTCGAATCTCGAGGCTGATTCTGTTGCGACGCAGACACGTCTCGTTCGTCGATTGCCCCGGACACGACATTCTCATGGCTACCATGCTGAACGGTGCCGCCGTCATGGACGCCGCCCTACTCCTCATCGCCGCGAACGAGACTTGCCCTCAGCCTCAAACGTCCGAACACTTGGCCGCCATCGAGATCATGAAGCTCAAGCACATCCTCGTCCTCCAGAACAAGGTCGACCTCATCCGCGAACAGCAAGCAGACGAGCACTACCAGCAGATCACCCAATTCGTCAAGGGAACCGTCGCAGACGGCGCACCCATCATCCCCATCTCGGCTCAGCTGCGGTACAACATCGACGCGCTTGTCGAGTACATTGCGACAAAGATCCCTGTTCCCGTTCGCGACTTCACCACCGCACCGAAGCTCATCGTGATCCGTTCCTTCGACGTCAACAAGCCCGGTGCCGAGGTCCACGAGCTCAAGGGTGGTGTCGCGGGTGGTTCGCTCCTTAACGGTGTCCTCAAGGTGCGCTTGTTCTTCCCCTCGCGCTTGTCCGGCCTAACCCTCCTCCCTCGCGCGCAGTTGGGCCAGGAGATCGAGGTTCGACCGGGTGTCGTCTCGAAGGACGCCGAGGGCAAGATCCACTGCAAGCCTATCCGCAGCAAGATCGTCTCGCTCCTCGCCGAGAAGAATGAGCTCAAGTTCGCTGTTCCCGGTGGTCTTATCGGTGTCGGTACTCGTGCGTGGCTGGTCAGCTCTCTCGTTCTTGCGCTCGCTGACGCTTGCTTGCCCGCAGTCATCGACCCGCAACTCACTCGTGGTGACCGTCTCGTCGGCCAAGTCCTCGGTTCCAAGGGCTCCCTTCCCTCCATCTACACCGAGATCGAGATCTCGTACTTCTTGCTCCGTCGCTTGCTCGGTGTCAAGTCGGACGACAAGAAGCAGACCAAGGTTGCCAAGCTTGCGAAGAACGAGATCTTGATGGTCAACATTGGTTCGGTGAGTTGGCGTCTCTCAGTCTCGCTTGAAGAGCTTTGCTGACGCTTCGAACGCGCGCAGACGTCGGAGGGTGGTCGTGTTGTGTCCGTGAAGGCCGACGTGAGTCCCCGCTCGCTTTCCGCATGCTTGGTCGGCCGACTGACGCTTTTCCTCTCGGCAGTTGGCGCGCGTCATCCTCAACACCCCTGCGGCATGCTCGATGGGCGAGAAGGTTGCGCTGAGTCGTCGTATCGAGAAGGTGCGTTCTCGTCCTATCCCTGCTAAGCTCAGCTCGGGCGGCTCTGCAGCTATTGAAGCGGAGACTGACTACGCTCTCGCTCTACAGCATTGGCGCTTGATCGGCTGGGGCGCGGTGCGTCGCGGTGTCGAGTATCAGGTCGACGACGAGTAGGCGAGATAGACGCGAGTTCCGCTTTCCGCTCCTTCACCTAACCCTTGGCCGTTTGGCCGCCGATTCCTTCCTTCTCCCCTACGCTTGCTGTGATTGTAATCACCTTGTGAACCCGCGAAGGGGCGCGCAGGCGGGAGAGACGATCGCGAAGGACCCAGTTGCGGCGAGAGAGGGAGGAAAAGCGAGCGGCGTAGTTGCCCGTCGAGTCGAACGTCACAAGATACAGGTTGCAAGTACGTAGCGTGACAAACAACAACGGTCGATCCAACGATGATGCGTTCCCATCGCAGACGACGTCGCCTCAATCCACATGCTCCTTGCGCCCAAACGACGACGTGATCATCGGTGCCGATTTCTGACCGCGAGAGACCGCTCCACCCTGCGCAAGTCGGCTATCCGACGTCTCCTTCTCAACTGCTCCGCCTGGCGCCGACTCCGCCTCTTCAGTCCTGCCAAGCCGGACACGGGCATCGAGTTTCGCTCGGCGCGCCCGCCCGACCTCGTCCATCAGCCGCCCGCGAGATTCCGCCTCGGTCGTCCACTCGTCCCGAAGGCGATAGCGCGACGAATTGAAGTAGGACGCGCAGAGGTCGATGAGATGAGGGCGTCGACCGGGGTCGGGGTGCGGAATTGGGAGCGGCCAGACTGTGGTGCGCAGCAGGGACTCGTCAACATGCCTCACGAGAGAAGATTGTGAGAAGGGAACGCACGAGACCTGCTGGCTGCGGGCGGAGGGGCGAAGTTGGCGCCCAACGGAAGATTCGCGCGCACGTCCTGGTCGGTCCAGTCAGGATGTGTCGCCTTGACTTGTCGGAAGTACTGCTTGCGACAGGCGTGCAGAGCTGTGGATCGAGGTGTCGTGAGTGCGATTGGCGACGAGGAGGAAAAGAGGAGAGGCGGCGCACCGTACAAGCGCTGCCAACGCTGCACAATCCGCGACCAGCACGCCATCTGAGTCCGCTCGACCGGTTCAATGTCCTCGGTCCTCTCAGCTTTCCCCGGCAATCGTCCGTCCTTGAGTAGCTGAAAACCAATAGCCAAGTCCGCCTCGTCGTCTTCCTCGAGAATGTCCCACGCCGCGGGATCGAACTGATGATAAGCCAGCTCGAGCCGCATCGTCCACGTAGGGAGACCCGGGCGTTGAGGGATGACCTCGTCGAGGCGGAAGCGGTCGTTATGCGGGAGGAGGACGTTGAAAAGAAGGCCCCAAGGGAGGAGACTGGGCATCTTGTAGACGTCGACGCGGGGTGTCGGGAGAAGAGGAGAAATAAGCGGGTCCATCATGGCCATGGCCATGGCAGTCAAGCCTGCGCAGCGGGTCGATGAGGCAGTGGCCGAAGAGGGGAGAGGACGACGACGTAGAAAGGGGAACCACAGCGTCCTGCTGCCGCTACCGGCGAAGCTAGAGCGCTTTTCGGGTGATTCTCGAGCGGCAACCTCCCCTCAGCGCGCCTCAAACGCCTGTGAGGGCCGCTCGCCGCTCGTCTTGATGAGGAAGGGCTGCTCAAAGGTGCGACTTGCGACGGCGCCGGGAGGAATACTGAACGATGGAAGGCGGCTCAGAGCGCTCTAGCAGCCGTTGACCGCGCCTCAGGCGTTCCCGTAGTGCAGGGCGCCGAAGTGGACGGAGGCGACCTGTCGTCGGGGGACTGCTCTCCTCCCGACACCGCATCTGGCTCGGAAGGCGGACGGACCAGAACAAACATAGTGCGTAGCTGCTACTGGGCAGCGTACTCAGCAACATGTGCCCGAGCTCCGACGGCCGTTCGTCCTCCTGCCCCTCCCTCTCCGCCGCTCCCTTCCCCGACTCGTTCGCGTGCGGTCCTGGTACAGCGCCTCCTGCCGTCTTTTTCAGCCTTGCTTGCTATCGCAGCTACAATATCGCGCCAAGCTCTTCCGTCAGCGCTTCGCGAGGTCTATCCGCGCAGAGTTCCCCGTCCCACCTGCTCCGCCTTGCTGCGACTGCGCGAGCTGCTGTACCACCCACCAACCGGCCAGACATGCTTTGCCATCATCTCCCTTCTCTTCTCTCTCTCCCGCTACCTCAAAGGCGACGATGGCTGCCGCTGTTCCCGTTCACGCCCAACCTCCTGCTGTCATACCGACTGGCATAGGCCAACGTGCGACTCCGCCCGGTCCTTCCGTCCGCCTCCTCACATCCTCGTTGCGACGATCCTCGTCCTCAGCCACTTCGCCAGCAACGTCGTCGACGGTGCGTTGTGGCTCCTCTTCCGACCTTTCCGCTCCGGCTGACGGAGCTCGACCGTCGCACGCAGAGCTCGCTGGGTCGCCGGACTTCTTCATACCCCTTTTGACGGCTGTGGGTTCTGTGATTGGTGTTGTCCTCACACGTGCGTCTCCCTTTTTCACATGAACGCTCGATAGCTGACCCTGACCTTCCCGACTCCTCGCAGTCGCCGGCGCACCGCTCGCCTTCGGCTACCTCGTCGCCTTCCTCCTCGTCGGCCTTCAGCTCTGGCAGGCTGGCGTGACGCCGAGGGGCGTGCTCATCATCAACCGCTCCCGCGCGCTCTGCAACAGTTTCTTCGCTCGGCACCTCTTCCTCCAGCGATACTACAACACTTGGACGGACATGCTCGGCAGGTGGGGATCAATGATGTACATGCTGGCGCTGGCCATGGATGATGCCATCGAAACGAGGAGGTCGAGGTGGAGAGATTGGGCAACGGAAGTGGCAGATTGGTGGAGGATGGTGTGGTGAGGTCGATGATGGAGCCTCGGGTGCTCCGACGTTTTTAGGAGCACTCGAGGGGGGGTCCCGGGGACGGATGGCCTGTCCGCCGCTGAAGGTGAGCGCGGGCAGGTCATCGGACCTCCGTGCGTTCACCTTTCCCTCCTCTCCTTCACTCGAACGATGCTGACGTCCCTCTACTTCCTGTTCCTCCCCTCAACGACGCGGAGGTTCGCCTCTGCGTCGGCGACTTGTACAGCGGCTGGACTCCGCTCGCAGGTGCGTTCTCGCTCTTTCTTCTCCGGCTGTGTTTCGTAGAGTTCCTTTGCAATGAAGCGCCGTCATCATCATGTCGCCATTCTCGCTACTCGCGCACTGAGCTTTGTGATCGCGGAGCTTAGCATTCGTGAGGAGCGAGAGGAATGGAGGAGCGAGTTGAGACGCAGTCGCGAAGATCTGAAGCGAAAGCGTCTGTCGGAGCGATTTCTGGCCCGTGACATTCACCGATGCACGGAAGCGAAAGTGTAGAGCAAGAGTGCGTAGAAAAGAGCGAGCTCGCGGGAAGGGAATGGCGGAGCAAGCGGATTGTGCGAAGGTCAGCGGGTGAGCTTCGGCACCAGCGACATCGAGCTGGCAGTAGTCGACGTCTCTGCGTGAGAGAGTACGCGCAGCCCAAAGGGAAGCGTCAGGTGCGGAGAAGTGAGCTGAAGCTGCGAAGCTGGACGGGAAGTTGCCGAAAGCTATAACTTCGAGAGAAGGAACAGCAGCCGCACACATCCCAGACCGTCGACGCAGCTTCTGCAGGTACAGAGTGTTGACAAAGAAGTGCTGCCGTGAGCGTCACGTCCTTGAGGAAGCGCAAGAGATCGTCAGCGAGAAGACCTCACTTTTCGTCGAAAGTGAGGCTATCTCTTCGGTTTGGTAGTCAATCCCGATCGCGTTCCGTGCGTCTGTGTGGTAGCTGGGCCGCTTGCGCGTGTTGTACGAACACCTTCCAGCGTTGAAAAAGCGGCGAAATTGCAAGGTAGTGTAGGACGGATAGTGGCGAGAAGGAGAAGGCGCAGGAGCTCCAACCGCAAGAGCGCAGCAGTACTGGACTGAGCCGGCATCTGCGATCCGCTGTTTGCGCCTCGAGCTCGTCTGCTTGTCGCGAAGAAGGAGGTCGCGTCGGCGGGTGAGGGCAAGGGAGCGTGAAGGCGATTGCGCACACAGCGTGACGCAAGCGAAGAGTGCGATTGCGCACACGGCGTGACGCAGGCGAACAGTCCTCTGGTTGTGCTGCGCTTTGTCGGATTCGCGCAAGGGCCGTACAAGTGAGAACTGGGAGTTGAAGAGGACGGCAAGGGATGGCGAAGAGAGCGTGAGATATGCGGGCGGGCGGCTTGCAAGCAGCGAACGGTGTGCGTTGATGGCCGAGAGTGGAAGCAGAAGCGCTGTAGAGGCTGTCCAGCGGAGGAAAGGCGACGTGATCGCAGTATAGAGAGAGGGTGAGATGCGAGGCGGTAACTCAGCAGAGGTGGAAGGACAACGGTCGACGAAGTAGCGAAGGGGAGCGGCAGCAGTCGGCACTCGCGAAGAGCGTGACCGAACTTTAGCGAGTGAGGAGGGAAAGAGGCGGACGCGCGACTTCGACCGCGACGACGACGGCTCAACTCGTCCTGACGGGCTGTTCCGCGCTGGAGTGCTCTAGTAGAGCTGTGCTAATCAGTCACACGCACGGAGACACAGCCAGAGCGAGGTCGCCGTCCTCTTCGCTCATCAATCAACCCTCTCGCTCGTCCACCTCCCGCAACTCTCGCTCAGCCGCTTCGCCTGGCTCACAGACACGCTCGCTAGCTCGCCTGAATCTCACACAGTCCCCACGAACGACCTCTCACTCCCGCCCGCCGCTTGACGCCTCCCCTCGCATCCTCATCTCTCGCGTTGGTCCGCGGCGAGCAACTCGCGCCAGCAACCCCTTGAACCCGCGCAACCATGTCAGCCCAAGCAGCAGCATCCTCGCAATCTCGCTCTCGCGCCTCGTCCCTTTTCCCCTCCGCCAGCGGCCGACCCACCACTCCCCTCCGCCGCATCTCAACAACTTCCCTCCGCGCAGTCTCGCTCTCGCAGTCAAGCTTGAACAACGGCTCCTACACCGTCCATCCATATGATCTGCTCTGCCGGGGCCGGCGAACCCTGAAGGGCGTGTGAGCGAGCAAGTCGTCGTCAAAATCGCGTCGAGGTGGAGTGAGGAGCGTAGCGCGATGACAACGCCTCCATTCGCTGCGCAAGCTGGACTGGCTGGATGACAGTCTCCAAGAGGCGTCGAAGGACTAGCAAGACCCCACAGC
This sequence comes from Rhodotorula toruloides NP11, assembly GCF_000320785.1. Classification (NCBI taxonomy): domain Eukaryota; kingdom Fungi; phylum Basidiomycota; class Microbotryomycetes; order Sporidiobolales; family Sporidiobolaceae; genus Rhodotorula; species Rhodotorula toruloides. Next base: position 155,861 of record NW_015622984.1, on the reverse strand, counting down.
GAACGTGAGGGCGAGTGTGGCCTCTCCCAAGCTTGCCCGCTCCTTGACTCCGCCCTTTGTCGCTTCGAATCCAAGTCGCTCGCCTCGCTGAGCCTGTGCTGCTGGACTGCCTTTGACTGCATTCTCCTAGCTTGAACGGGACGAACTATGGCTGCCCCTTCGCCGCTCGCGCAATCCCACCGCCCTCCCCGCTCCAACATCGACAAGCCTTAATCCGTGCGCTCCTCGAGTCTCGACGAGGACACGAATGACGGTGCGGACTTCTGAACGCGACGCGAGGCCGCTTCACGCTCCGAACATCGGCCACTCGACGCCTCCGTGACAACTGTCGCTCCGCCTTTAGCCGACTCCGCCTGTACAGCCGTTCCAGGCCGGACCAGAACGTCGAGTTTCGCTCGCTGCGCTCGCGCGACCTCGTTCATCCGCTGCCTGCGAGAGTCTGACTCGGTCGTCGGCTCGTCCCACAGGCAGTAAGGCGACCAGTCGAAGTTGGGCGCGCAGAGGTCGACGAGGTGTGGGCGTCGGCTGGGGTCGGGGTGCGGAGTTGGGAGCGGCCACACTGTGGTGCGCAGCAGAGAATCGTCAACATGCTTCACGAAAGACAATTGTGAGAAGGGAACGCACGAGACCTGCTGGCTGCGGGCGGAGGGGCGAAGTTGGTGCCCAACGGAAGATTCGCGCGCACGTCCTGGTCGGTCCAGTCAGGATGTGTTGCCTTGACTTGTCGGAAGTACTGCTTGCGACAGGCGTGCAGAGCTGTGGGATCAAGGTGTCGTGAGCGCGACTGGCGACGAGGAGGAAAAGAGGAGAGCTGGCGTACCGTACAAGCGCATCCAGCGTTGCACAATCCGTGACCAGCACGCCGTCAACGTCCGCTCGAACGGCTCAATGTCTGCAGTACTCTCAGCTTTCCCCGGCAATCGTCCGTCCTTGAGTAGCTGAAAACCAATAGCCAAGTCCGCCTCGTCGTCTTCCTCGAGAATGTCCCAAGCCGCGGGATCGAATTGATGGTACGCCAGCTCCAGCCGCATCGTCCACGGAGGGAGGCCTGGGCGGTATGTGATCAAGTCGATGATGCGGAAACGGTCGCTGTGGGACATGAGGACGTTGTAGGTGAGGCCGAAGGGAAGGAGACTGGGCAATTTGTAGACGTCGACGCGGGGAGTCGGGAGGAGTGGAGAGATAAGCGGCTCCATCATGGCCACGGAGGTCACGCCTAGCCAGGGGTGCGTGCGATGAGGGACATGCCGGAAGAAGGGAGGTGAGGGAGGACTGGCCGAGGGCTGCAATGTTGCCAGTGGGGGCAAAGCGGTGTGTGAGAGGTCCTCGGACACGAAGGCGTAGGTTGGGCCCGCTTGAAAGCCTATGCTAGCCGCACGATTTGATGAGCGACGAGAGGAAGCCCGAGGATGAGGAAGCGCCAGTCAAAGGGCGAGGTAGGAGAGGGCACAACCCAGGTAACGGTTGCCCACAGAGCGATTGCTCGAGACCGTGCGTCCTTCGAAGCGCCCGCACGGAGGGGAGACCTGTCGCTGGTCGTCGAGGCTGATGAAGCGAAGAAAAGGGCGCGCAGCGAGCGGGGACGCTTGGGAAGCAGCGCACGCAGTCAGTCAGCGTTAGAAGCTTGCAACGCTCCGCAGGAATGTCCAGACGAGCTGCTGCGTCGGTTTGAGGGCGCAGAGAGGAGGAGAAGAGGCGAAGGACATGCCCGTCGGCAGGACCACTCGCTCTTGCCTACTCTCTGGCCCGATGTGCCTCTTATCTCGCGCTTCCTAGGCATCTCGGCGCATCGCGAACTCCGAATTGCAGACGACGAGCGACGAGCGAGAGAACGTGCGGACTTGCTTCCTCGCCTCCTCGCGAGCTCCTGTGCGCGCTAGTTCCTTCGGCCTCGGTTAGCACGGCGACAGTGAGGTTGTGCTGATCAGAAACGTGCGGCGCTCGCGTTGTCGACAGGATGCATTGCGAATAATGAAAGTGGAAAACAAGCGAGGAGACGGTACAAAGCTGTGGACCGGCCGCTAGGACAGTCATTTCACACGGGTACAGCTCTGACGGCTCCTACAGCTGCTCAGATCTCGCCAGCTCGCTGCGAGGGTCGCGGTCAAGAGCAACCCCTCGCCGCTTCGCCCGCAACCACACCGCTCACTCGCTCCTTTGCTCCACTTGAAGCTGCCTGGCGTTCAACGACCTCGACTGACAGTGCCAGAACGTGTACCGCCAGCCGAAAGAGGCGAGAGGGACCGGAACGAGCCCTAGTTGCCTCATCGCACGGGGGGAGGAATCACAGTCGGGTCGAGCGCACGCGGAGGAGGGACAGCGTGCGTTCGATCTCTCAACACTCGTCTGTGGACGAATGGCGCTCTCTGAAGCTCGCCAGACGGGGAGAGTGCGCTCCGTGGCGACAACCGCCTCCTGCCGATGGGCGTTGCCGGCGAGATGGTGTATCGGGCAGGGGACTGGGCGCAGTGGGACTGCCTTCACGGTGTTTGCACAGTAGCGGACTCTGACTGGCGCCGCTTCAATGCCCGCTCACGGCTCGACGTGGACGAGGCGCTGCTCACCTGAGCAACCGAATCGTACCCGAGGAATCGCTACTGACGATTCGACCGCTCGTACAGGCTAACAGACGACCAACATGACAAACCACGACCCTCACACCCCAGCTATGCTCCCGCCGCCAGTCCCGTCTGCCAGCAAAACTCCTTCTCCAGCCGCCCTTTCTCGCGCTCTCTCCGACCTCACCCTGTCGACGCCTGTTCCCCTTTCCTCGTCTGCGACTTCCGGCAAGACGATGCGAACGCGCACACGAAGCGGTTCGCCGGCCTCGTCGCCCGGCCAGTCGTCCTCTGGCAGCTCCATCTTTGACCGACCTTCCGCCTCCTCGCATTCGACTCGCGACAGCACCCTCGAAGCGATGGCCCGACCTCATCTGCAAGGTGCTTCAACGTCTATGTCGGCTGTATCGGCGGCTGGAGGTGGCGGGAGGAAGGCGAGTGTCAGCCTGCAGCTGTTCAAAGAGACGGCGAGGTCTGCGGCGGAACGAGGGAGAGGAGGCGACGACGCAGCAAAGAGGAGCGGCAGCCGAGAGTCGCCGTCCAAGTCGCGGCACCCGTCTAGCTCGTCTGGGAAGGGCAAGGAGCGGGAGCAGACGATCACCCTGCCAAGCGGCGAGGGGTTCGTGACGTTCTCCTCTCCGCTCGCTTCGCCCGATGCGACAATCTTTGCGCCGCTACCCTACCCTGCGACTAGCCAACCCTGTCCCTCGCGATCTCGCAACCCCTCACGGCCGCCGAGTCGCCTCGGCACTCGTTCACCCAGCGTCTCGTCTCACCCGTTCCCGGCATCTCCTTCGAAGTCTTTCCATCAGCACCAGATCCCGCTCTCCGCGACCTCGTCTCCTCACGCTCACCCCATCCCGACAGCGCCAACTCCATCTCACCCTTCTCCGTCCGGCTTGTCAACCTCGCGACCTGTCAGCCCCCATCTCCCCGCACAACACGCCCTCCCGCTCTCCCGTTCGCACTACAGCCCGCATTCGCATTACAGCCCGCGCAGCGTCGGGACGAGCAGTCCTGTACCCGAACTGACCGCCTTCGACAACATGCGGCACGTCGGGCTGGGCGAGCCTGCACTCCCCTTGCCGTCAAGCGTGCTCAGTCCTGGATCGTCTAGGCTGCACGAGCCCGCGCTGCAGTTTGACGAGGAGGCGGTGGAGGAAGACGAGGGAGAGGCGACTTTGTCGCTGCAGCAGTCGCCGCCGAGCGAAGCTTCTGCTCCCTCCTCGTCCGGCCTCAAGCTTGTGTACTCCCCCCGCCTCTCCTTTGACGCGAGCAAGAGCAACACGCCCAGCCATTCTCCCCCGCTCGGTCGGCGGCACACGCGGACGAAGGACGACGGCTCGAAGGAGGTGCACTCGACTTCGGCAGCTCTGGCGATCCCTTCGCCGTCGACTGTCGGTCGCGTCGGATTCTCCGATCTCGTCCAGATGCACGAGGCATACCCGCCTGCATCGACCGCCGAGACGACCGAGGACGAGCGGACCGAGTACGACAGCTGGACTGGTAGCACGAGCGACACAGGTACCGAGTCTTCGGGTGAAGAGTCGTATTCGGGCGACGAGGCGAGCCAGGCAGATGGTGAAGAGGACGGCGAGGGCTCGGGCGCGAAGGAGGAAGAGTACGAGGTCGACATGGGCGCGTTGCAGGACAAGCTGGCGCAAGGAGGAGGAGGCGAAGTGTCGATCCGCCGAGACGAGAACCGCGCGAGCGACTTCAAGAGCCGGCTTGTCGGCGGAGACGGCAGGACCAGCTCGACTGTCCCGCTCGAGCCGTTTCGCCATCAGGTCGGCGGGCACAGCCATATCTTCCGCTTCTCGAAGAAGGCGGTCTGCAAGGTGCGTCTCTCTCCCGCTCTCCTGCTGAAAGGCGCCGCTAACCCGTGTTCGACTCGACTGCAGCCGCTCACCTCGCGCGAGAACCAGTTTTACGAAGCCCTCGAGCGAGTCAGCCCTCGCCTGCTCGCCTTTGTCCCGCAGTACCTCGGCGTCCTCAACGTCACCTACCGGCGTGCTCCCTCCGCCGTGCCGAACCCGGTCGACGAGCTCAGCCGGCTTGCATCCGAAGAGCAGGGCGGCGCTCGCCTTTCGCGGCGGCACTCGTCGCCGGCCGGTACAGGCGTCTCCTCGCCCGCTCGGCGAGTCTTCCGGCAGAAAGCCGAGCGCGAGGAGGAGGTGCCGGAGGTCACGCTGGAGCGGAACCGGCACATCATCCCCGACAGCATGGTCTGGGACGCCGTCAAAGGATTGCGCAAGTCGAACGGTCGACGCCGCCGCAGGGCTGGTGAACGCTCGACCGACCCCGAGACGATGGCGAATGACTCGCCCGGCGGCGGCATGCTTTCGTCGCCCGACTTTGCGCCCTCTTCGTACTCGATCACCGGCAGCGTTGGGGAGCAGACTCAGCTCGCACAGCTCCCGCACTTCCCGCCTCTCGCCGCTTCGCCTTCGGCCACCTCGATCGCACCTGTCCCTCCGACACCCAACTCGACTCCTACCGACGTCTCGTACGTCGACGGCAGGTCTCGAGGCCGCGTCGTCTCGTCCGATTTTTCGACCTTGCCTTCCGCCTTCGCTCGCCGCTTCTCGCCAAACCGGCCTGACTCCCTCTATCCGCCTTCGCCCGGCTCATTCGCCTCCTATCGCGGCTCGCCAAGCATCGCCGGGACCGGCCAGACGAAGGTCAACACGAAGCTGTGCGAGCAGGTTCTTCGCGAGGTCTTCAGCTCGCCGAAGCTGCGCGAAGGGCGACGTGGCTGGAAGGAGGGCAAGCGGCGCAAGATGCGGAGCATGCACAGTACGAGCGACGTACCCCCCCCCCCCGCCGCTCTGAGGGAAGAGGCGGGTCAGGCTGACGCGGACGAGCGAGGAAACTCGACGGAGCGAGGCGAAGGAACGAGTCCAGGCGGGCATAGTCTTCGGCCTTCGCTGCGCGAGACCCACAGCGCGATCTACACGCCTGTCTCTCACGAGGACGAGCACGGGGACCCCGACCACGGCAATACCGCGGACGCCGAGAACGAAGAGCCGGCGAGTCCGCGTCGCGGTTCAGCCGACTCGATCCCGCTCGGCGCACCGCTTGGTCGCCGGCCTTCGACTTTGGCGGAGGATATGTTCGCGATGGACGATGTCGACGAGAATGCCGCCTCGAACGGACGAGCAATCCCGGTCCTGCCATCGCCTGTCCGCCGTTCTTTCGACGCCATCGCCTCTCCACTCGGGCGCGTTCAGCCGCACTCGCCTTCTTCGCTCGCTCCCGCATTTCCTACTCCCGATGCTCGCTCGCCTGTCGCCGGCCCGACACCTCCTCCAGCTGCGACGCCGTCTCGCCAGGAGCAGTTCATCCTGATGGAGGACTTGACCGGCAGCCTCAAGAAGCCGTGCGTGCTCGATCTTAAGATGGGCACGAGGCAGTACGGTATCCTGGCGACGCCGGAGAAGAAGAAGAGTCAGACCAAGAAGTGCTCGAAGACGACGAGTCACGATCTTGGCGTGCGGATCTGTGGCATGCAAGTAAGGCAGGATTTACTCTCCAGACGCTTCGCTTGTACTGACGCTCTTCCTCCCCCGCAGGTCTACAAAGTCGATGAGGACTCGTACACGTTTCAGGACAAGTACTTCGGCCGCAAAGTCAAGATCGAAGAGTTCCCCTGGGTCCTCGCTTCGTTCCTCCACGACGGCGAATCCGTTCTCGCCTACCACATCCCCGAGATCCTCCGCCAGCTCTATCGCCTCGCCTCGATTGTCTTCGCCCTCGACCGCTTCCGCTTCTACGCTGCATCGCTGCTCCTCATCTACGACGGCGACCCCGACGTCCAGGCCGAGTACAAGGCGAGCGTTCTCGCGCAGATGGCCGAGCCGCACACGACGTCGACGCAGCTCAAAACCATGTCGTCGAGCTTGCCAAACGAGCCGAACGCTTGGCCTCCGTTCGGCGGATCGTGCGAGACGCTCGCCCCGGCAAACGGCGCCATGAAGCGCCGCCCTCGGTCGATGTCGGTCGGTGGAAACGACGAAGACGAGGAGGACAACTCGGACAGTCGCGCTCCTCTCGCCGCACCGTCTCACCGGCACTCGCACGGCCACCACAGCCACCGCAAGGACGGAGACCGCTCGCACTGCCGCTCTCGCAGCAAGAAGCGCAAAGTGCCAGGCGCCGTCACCATCCGCTTGATCGACTTTGCGCATTGCACTACTGGCGACGACTTCATCCCGCCCGAAGAGGCCGCCGACCTCGACCTCGACCTCGAACCAGGCGACATCGCGCCTGACGGCCGGATCGTCGCTCGCTTCCCGCCTACGCACCCGAACCAGCCCGATCTCGGCTTCGCACTCGGCTTGCGCAGTCTGTGCGCCGCTTTGCGGATGATCTGGGCGGACGAGGTTCGGGCGGGTCGCCTCGAAGGCATGGATCGCGACCTGCACGTCGAGGGCGAGGAGGTCTTCCGCAAGGCATGGGGCCCACTCGCCGACGAGGAGGACCTGCTGGTGTCGGGCCTTTCGCCGGAAACCGTGTACGACTTGTCGACGGCATGAGGGAAGGCCGCCGACCGTCCTATTCCCTTGTATCCCTTCTCAGCTATCCGCCGTTTTATTCTTTCGCCTGTTGACCTTTGCCTGTCCGTTTCTTGCAAACTAGATGCCTTGATCGCCGTCCGTCGCTGTCGTTGTTGGAGGTGGCCTTCCCAACTCGCTGGACAGGTCGAGCAACGCTGTCTGCGGACTTCACTGCGCTTCTGTCTGCTCACTTGACACTACAGAGCTCGCCTGGGCACTGCCGGTCTCGTCCTACGTCGTCGACGACCCGCCTCGCCACCCCCTCGCCTCTCTCCCTTCTTCGTCTCACCTCGCTGCTCGATGCCTCGCTTTCGCGCGCCTTCAGAGCCCAAGGCTCCCTCGAGCCAGCTCCTCGAGTCATTCGAGCGGCCCGCCAAGCCGACCGAGCCCTCGCTCCAGCTTCTCCCATCCGCTGAACTCGAGGACCCGGCCTCGCCTGGCTTCGCAGCGAGGCTCGTCGAGCAGCGCAAAGCGGCGTCGGTGCCCCCTTCTGAGCAGATTGAGCAACAGCGCACGTCTTGCAAGGCGGTTTGCGACGAGCTGAGCGCGCTGACCCTTGACCATCCAGCGCAAGACGAGTCGGAGTCGGAGGACAGCGCGATGGATCCTGCTTTCGCCGGTCGACGTGCTTTCGAGATGGAAAGGTCGACCCCGCCTCGCCGACCCTTGGCGAGCAAGTCGGAGACGGCTTTGCCGTTGCCCGCCGCCCCCTCGCGCCGCCCTCGTCCCGAGCCCATCTTCACGTCGCAACCTCTTCGTCCCGCCCCGCAAGCCGTCCAGACGCCCTTCTCAGTTCGACTGCGTCGTAGTTCAAGCTTTGCCCAGCCAGCCACCCCGTCGGCCTTGTCTCCTCCGCCATCTGCCTTCTCGACCTCTCCTCCTCGCCTGCCACCGCTCCCTCACCTTCCAGCGCTCGGCGAGGACTACACTGGACCAACGAGCTACGCCAACTGGACGGTCGCGAACGAGGCTGAAGTCGAGCTTGCCAAGATTGCTGCGTCCGCCGCGTCTGTCGAGGACGTCCTGAAGGATGCAGGTCAGCCGAGTGTGCTCACCTTATCAGCTCCGAACGCAACTGACGCTTCTTGCCCGTTTGACAGACGCTGGACGGGACTTCTTGCAGTTCTGCGCCAGTCTTCCCGGCAGTCGCGCTCTTCCCGCCGCCTCGCTCTGCTCCGATCTCCTCGCCTTTTCCGCCTTGAGCCAAACATTCCAGTCGACGTCGAACGCGCTTGCCTCGACCTACCTCTAGGCCACCTCGCCTCTGCGTCTCAACCTGCCTCTCGCAAGTCGAGCCGCGATCCTCGAGGCCTGCATGAAGGCGTCGCAGGACAGCTCGGATCTCGCGCAGCCTATCGATGGCCTCAAGCGCGAACTTGAGCCGTATCTGCGTCTCTGGCTTGAAGACCGCGTCATCAAGTCGATGCATGAGCGGCTCGGGAGGTGGAGGACTGCGTTTGGCTGGAGCGGGATGGGCCACCGCTTGGGCGATCTCGCCACCGATGGCCTCGGCGAAAGCTTCTGCTTGTGCGTTCGAAATCTCCTAGCTTCATCATAGGCCAGCTGACGTTGCGCCTCGGCAGGACCGACTGGACGAAGGAGGACAACCCAATTGTCCTGGTCAGCGATGGCTTTGGCGCTGTGACGGGATTCCCATGCGCAGAAATCATCGCGCGCAACTGTGAGCAGGGAAGGTTCTCCGCTTCTCACGATTCTCGGTCCTGAGATCCGCTTTCGCAGGCCGTTTCCTGCAAGGTCCCGGGACTTCGCCTGACAGCATCGAAGCGCTTCGCGAGGCCCTGAAGAAGGGCAAAGCAGTCACCAAGCTGGTGCTCAACTGTGCGTACGCTCGCCCGTGCTAGTATTGCTCAACAACCAATCCTTTTCTCCCGCACAGACCGGAGCGACGGCCACCCTTTCTTCAACCTCATCAACATCACGCCTCTCAAAGACAGCGACGGGAAAGTCAAGTACTTCCTCGGCGGCCAGACCGACGCGACGCTCACCATGCAAGAAGTCGGCGTCGCTTCTGCTTCGGCTGCTCTTGCTCCTACTCCTGCCTCGCCCGCTCAAATGAGCACGTCGCCGCCCTTCTCGCCGTACCTGCAGGCTCAGCTCCAGTCGATGCAGCAGGCGGCAATGAGTCGCCTCCAGCCGTCGTCGACGAACGTACCGCAGCTTCCGCCTTCTCCTCCCGAGTCTCCCGCCTTTCCCGGTCGCGCTTACTCTCAGTCTGCTCAAGGGTATGGCACTTGGTCTCCGCGCCCTGTAGCGTCATCTTCGTCGTCGCCCAAGCCTCGCCGCTTCGGCTTCTTCGGGCGCAAGAAGCGCCGCAGGGAAACGACCGAGTCGACGCAGTCGACGTTCGAGGTCACGTCAACCGCTTTCGACGTGGGCGGTTCGCCAGACGTGGACGAGCCGGAAGTGTGGATGCGGCGCGGTTCGATGCCGGCGAGTCCTGAGCAGGGTGGGAAGGGATGGCAGGCGGGCGAAGCAGGGGCTGTTGAGCAGGTCGGACAGCCCGAGGTGCGCTCTCCACCGTCTGGACCCGCCGATCCTACATAAGGCTGACTTGCCCAGCGTTGCGACGCGCAGCCATACGAGCCGAAGCACACCTACTCTCGCATCGCCCTCATCGACCGTCCGTCCGGCAAGATCCTCATCGCCAGCGCTCCTTTCGTCGAGTTCCTCAGTGCGTGCTACAGCTCCCAGCTACAGCCAGTCTGAGCAGTATCGCTTCTTCCTCGCTGACCTTCGCAACTCGCCTGCCTACGCTCGCAGCTCCTTCTCGCTCCTCCGTTGTCCACCACCACCTCGCTAACTTCCTCACCTCACCCGTCGTCTTCGAGCCCGGCTCGACAGTCGAGTACGAGAAGGACCAGACCCGCCGCTTAAGAAGGAACGTCACGCTTGCGATCGAGGGAGGGCACGTCTACAGGACTTTGGTCGCTGTCGAGGTCGAGAAGAAGGGCAAAGGACTGTGCGTGACCTTCGCGGATTGCTGAGAAGAAGAAAATCGACACGCTTCGTTACGCAGGGCGAGATTGAGGAACGAGGACGAGCGGCAGTTCAAGACGACGGTCCTGCACCTCGTCCCGCTGCTCAACAGGAACGAGCAGGTGGAAAAGCTTGTCGCGATGTGCGCAGCCGCACTCATGTGCGCGTCGAAGCTTGGCTAACTAGCTTCCGCTCCACTCGCAGTTTCGGATAAGTCGATGAGTCAAGGAGGATGCGCTTGATACGTAGCTTCGGTTGCACGATAGCTCGAAATGTCTGCTCGTGTTGCTGACAACCGCGGTGGAGGAGAAGAAAAGCGTCCGAAGAGCGCGAGAGAGAGACAGCCGAAGACGAGGGCCGAAAGTGGAGCGTTGTCGGCTAGGCTGGGTATTTGTTCGGCTCGAGACGGTAAGAGGTGATGCCCTGCGTACGGCAGGGGAAGGGTCAGCGCTCAGCTCAACCAGACCGACCAGTTCTTCCACTTATCCGCTGAGGGAAGGACAGGAAGAGTGGCGCCCCGGCTCCACCAACGCACCTTGACAGGACCCTTGATTACCACCTTCGCCCTCACCAGCGCCAGCAACACCTCGTTGATCCGGACCTGCGGAACAGACTGCGTCGGTCCGCCGCTCGAGAGATGGGCGACCAAGTCTTGCACTGCACGTCAACAAGCTCGTCAGCTATGAAGCTTGAGCAGGAGCAGGACGAAAGAAGAGTGGACGCACTGCTCGCGCGGGCTTGGCCGCGTTCGCGCAGGAACCAGAGAACACGCTCGGTTTCGGTTCGGCGCTTTTCGCGGACGTCGATCGGCAGAAGCGGCAAGATGGGATCGGCGAAGGCCTGCAAAGAGTACCGTCAGCAAGCCGGATTCGCGGCGACAGAGAAGCGAAAGCTGAGGAGTGAGAGGCAGCGAGACTCACGGCCATCTCCTCTTTCCGCTTCTTCGTCATGACCGGCGCCTTACCTCCTCGTACTCCTGCCGCTCCGCCTCTTCCTCCCCTCACGCTCGCACCGCCGCGCCCCCTCGTCCCTCCCCTCGTTCCCTCGGCATGTCCCGGATGATGCGACACGAAACTCTGGTCCTCGTCATTCGTCATGAACGTCTGCTCGCCCGCTCCACCCGCGTCCAATTCGGCCTGCTGTTGTCGCTGGTGTTCTTGTTCGGCGAGGAGCTGTTCTTGATGTTGCTCGTGCAGGAGCTGCGTTTGTGCTTGGTCGCGCTCGTAGCGGAGGGCGGCGCGTTCGGCGGCGAGGTCAAAGTTCAGCTTCGTAGGGGCCTGGAGGTAGGCTCGTCAGCGACTGTAGGACAGGCGACGCGCGAAAGGCTCCGAGCAAAGCTGCGGGAGGAACAAATCCTGGGTGCAAACCGGCTTGACTCACCTCGAGGAAATCGACCGTGTATCCGTTCGCCCTCAGTCCCAACAACCACCCAGCAAAGCTCTCGTTGACCCCGTCCAGCCTCTTCTGCACGCTCTCCAACTCCTCAAAGTTGGCCGTCAGATCGCTGACCGCGTCCGCCAACTCCGCAAACACCGCACTGAGGTGCGAGAGAGGCTGGGCGGTGTATGAGGCATTGTTCGACCGCGACTGCGACAGCGAGAGTGCGCGGAGGGAAGTCGTTGAGATGCGGCGGAGCGGGGTGGTTGGTCGGCCGCTGGCGGAGCGGGAGAGAGATGACGCGCGTGAGCGGGTTTGCGAGGGTGCTGCTGCTTGGGCTGACATGGTTGCGCGGGTTCAAGGGGTTGCTGGCGCGAGTTGCTCGCCGCGGACCAACGCGAGAGATGAGGATGCGAGGGAAGGCGTCAAGCGGCGGGCAGGAGTGGGCGGTCGTTCGTGGGGTTTGTGTGAGGTTTCGTCGAGCTAGGGAGCGTGTCTTTGAGCCAGGCGAAGCGGTCGAGCGGGAGTTGCGGGAGGTGGACGAGTGAGAGGGTTGATTGATGAACGAAGAGGACGGCGACCTCGCTCTGGCCGTGTCTCTGTGCGTGCGACTGATCAAAACAGCCGTTTGAGAACACTCCAGCGCGGAACAGCCCGTCAGGACGAGTTGAGCCGTCGTTGTCGCGGTCGAAGTCGCGCGTCCGCCTCTTTCCCTCCTGCCACTCACTCGCTGGACCCGACTGAGCTCGTTAGGCCTGCCAGCTGTATATTCAACACTGTCCCTTGGCTGCCCTACTAGCCGCCCGCACCGCCAGACTCGCACCTCTCTCCTCTTCGCGCCAACACTGCAACAGGCGTTCCCCCTCCGTTGCCTCAGTTTCTGCTGGCCGAAGGCGCTGCTGTCTTGACCTGAAGAGCCTGCGGATATGACTTCACCCCGCCTGGATCCATTACCCGTCCTCGGCGACCTCACCAACTCGCAGCTCGAGTCCTCGTCTCCAGCCCTCATAGGCACGGCACCGCCAAAGCCTGCTCATCTTGCCCGACCTAACGAGCCTGAGACTTCAAACGACCTGCCGCCGCCAAGGTGGGTGATGATGAACGGAGAGTCCTTGACCGAAGAGGACCGCAACTTCGTCAAAAGCATTACTTGGCGTGGTCGTCGCATGATTGTCAAGTATGGTTGGTGCGTCAGGCCGCAGGAGGCGGATATTATGCGCTTCGTGCGGGCCAACACGAACGTACCGGTTCCTGAGGTGAGGCTTTCCGCCGTCGCGCCGCAGCTCGAGATACTGACTGAACCATCTCTTGGCAGGTCTTCGCTGTCAAGGAGTTCGAGAAGCAGGTCTTCATCTACATGGAGCACATCGAGGGTTCAACGCTATTTGACTGCGACGAGTCGACTCGCCGGATGGTTGCACCGCAGGTCTTGGCCTGCATCCAGCAGCTGCGGCAGTTGCGCATGCCTCCGCAGGGTCAAATAGGCGACTATCCGGCATCGGCGTATCGTAACCTCAAGCGTGCAGTCCTCGGCTGCACACCTTCCTTCAAGCATTCGCAGATGCCGGCCCTCGATACTACCGCCGACTTTCAACGTTGGCTCGTTGTCGAGGTCGCACCTCGCATCCGCATGTTCCCCTCTGTCGAGACGCGCGAGTGTCTCGTCCCGCATATCGAGTCTCTCGACGCCTCCGCCCCAGTCGTGTTCACGCATGGCGATCTACATTCGTGCAACATCCTCGTTCGCGATGGACGAGTCGTCGGCATCATCGATTGGGAGATGGGAGGCTGGTACCCAGGATGGGTCGAGGCGGAGATTGTGGGATACTACCGCGATACGAGCGACGAGCGATTGACAGAGTTGGGGACGGTACTGGGATTGGCAGAGGAGAAGGAGAGGTGGAAATCTCGGCATCTCTGGATCCAGGCTCTCCGAGTTGCTTGAGAAGCGCAGCGGCTCGCGATTGACTCTGGTCGCAGCGTGCAAAGCATCCTTTCACCAAGTCTACAAGCACTGAACAATCGCTCACGGCGTCCGTCAACTCCGCAAACACCACACTGAGGTGCGAGAGAGGCTGGGCGGTGTATGAGGCATTGTTCAAGCTTGACTGCGAGAGCGAGACTGCGCGCAGGGAAGTTGTTGAGATGCGGCGGACGGGAGTGGTGGGTCGGCCGCTGGCGGAGCGGGAAAGGGATGACGCACGGGACCGGGATTGCGAGGATGCTGCTGCTTGGGCTGACATGGTTGCGCGGGTTAAAAGGGGGTGCTGGCGCGAGTTGCTCGCCGCGGACCAACGCGAGAGATGAGGATGCGAGGGGAGGCGTCAAGCGGCGGGCGGGAGTGGGAGGTCGTTCGTGGGGACTGTGTGAGTTGCGTCGAGCTAGGGAGCGTGTCTTTGAGCCAGGCGAAGCGGTCGAGCGGGAGTTGCGGGAGGTGGACGAGTGAGAGGGTTGATTGATGAACGAAGAGGACGGCGACCTCGCTCTGGACGTGTCTCTGTGCGTGCGACTGATAAAAACAGCCGTTTGAGAACACTCCAGCGCGGAACAGCCCGTCAGGACGAGTTGAGCCGTCGTTGTCGCGGTCGAAGTCGCGCGTTCGCCTCTTTCCCTCCTGCGCTTCAACTCGCTGGACTCACTGCTCAAATTCTAGGCGGTGCTGCCTTGCGATTCTGCTTGCGCGCTTGTCTGCATTCACTCGAATTGCCTCACGCTCTCTCTGCCAAGGTGCGATTGGTTCCTCCTGGTCGTGCATCTAACGCTCGCCGAGCTCGAGACCTCACCGTGTACTGCGTTCACAGATGGCAACTTCGGGTGCAAACGCTGCCCTGCAGGACCGCACGAACGCGCGACAGCAGTTGATGCGCAGAAGAGGTGTGTGCTCTGTCGGAACCGAACATGTCCAACTCTAGCTGACCTGCCTCTGATGCAGCCCTACTCATCAAGAAACTGCAGGATCAAGCTGTTACCGAACTCGATGGACAGCCTCGACCGACGTCGCCCCAGGGCGAGGAGGACCTGCCGCCGCCGCAATGGGTCCGAGACCACGGCGAACCCTTGAACAGCGAGCACTACCATCGCGTCAGACGCCTGCGATGGCGAGGACGAAGCGTGATCGTCAAGTACGGACCGTTTGTGGAAGAACGCGAGGCTGCGGTGATGCGGTTGGTGAGAGACCGCACATCCATCCCAGTCCCAAAGGCGAGCCTCGGGCTTCTGGCGTGTCGTTACGGTGAATGCTGCTCACCCGTCTCTCTGCAGGTCTATGCGGTCGCAGCGGACGGCGCAGACGTCTTCATCTACAGGGAAGACATCGATGGCCGCCAACTTCAGTTCTTCGACCCAGAATTGTCCTGCGAGTCCTCCGCAACGATCGCCGCCGACATGAAGCGCATTGTCAGCGAGTTACACTCTATCCGATGTCCGAATCTCGCGCCTGTCGGAGACTTCGGCAACGAGCGTTGCGAAGACTTCAAGCGCGCCATCCTCGGCTGTTCCTGGGACAGCAAGACGTCCGTATTCACAAGGTTACCGACCTTTACGACGACACGCGACTTTCTTCGCTGGCTCAGTGCAGAGTTGCCGCCGCGATTCACGCGGGCCTCGCATGCTCAAAGTCTCGCCCATGTCGAGTCCCTCGACGCTGGAGCGCCGGTCGTCCTCACGCACGGCGATCTTCACTCCGGCAACATGCTCCTTTGCGACGGACACGTCGTCGGCATCGTCGACTGGGAGACGGCCGGCTGGTATCCTGAGTGGCTCGACACCGAGATTCTGGCGTACTATCGCGACACCGACGACCCGAATGCACTCTCCTTCGTAGCGCAGGCGTTAGGCTGCGTCACGGACAACGATCGCGGGACGTCACGGTACCTCTGGCTTGAAGCGGCCAAGAATCCTGTGCCCAAGGAGTCTCGATGGGAACAGAAATGGTCTGAGGCGGGTGACTAGTGCCTCAGGCGTAGCGGATGACGTGCCAATGGAGAGCGTTCCCCGAACAACTCGCGCGGCGTTGGCGAACCGTTTCCTGAGCATGTGTATGATATCCAGCCTCGCTTCGCAGGAGAGCCTGGACACCTACGGATCCTTCTGTGAGCCTCACAAGCCTGTCTCGCTAGCCGCATCAACCCTGCGCCGTCGTCGCCGTCGCCTCGAGGACCCTTCACCGCCTCCTCTCGCTCGCTCGCTTCTCTTTCACCTCGCCGCTCGCTCAAGTCGCTTGTTTCGCTCGTCTGACACTGCTGAGATGGCTGGATACGGCCAGCAACCCTACTACCACGACCTCCCGCCCGGCCCACAGCCTCGACGAACCCCCGCACCTCCCGTCAGCCAACCTCCGTCTCACGACCCGTTCTCGAACCAGCAGGACCCGCCAGGCTATCCTGCGCCTGCTGCAGCTTCTCAGGACCAGTACGGCTACGGCTACGCACCCGCACAACACGCACCTGCGGATCCAGCGGATTACTCGGCGGGAACGGCTGCTGCGTACCAAGGAGGCGCGGGCGGACAGGCGCAGGACCCGTTTGCGACGCCCGGGCTGTACAGCGGTGGACAGGCTGAGCCGCAGTGGGCCACGCCCGTGTACGCAGCGGGAGGCGCAGGTGGAGCGCAAGGCGATCTTGGCGATTCGGCGGGAGGAGGAGGAGCGACGCAGTACCCTCCCTACCAGTTCCCGACCGACCAGTCCTACCAGCACTCTCAGTCGCACCTCCCTTCGCACCCGACCTTCGCGGCGAACCCGGCAGACCCGAATAATGGTGGTCCGGCAGACGACGACCAGGCGCCGCTGTTGCCGTCGCAGGGACACGGGCATGCGCGGTGGAGCACGACGGGAGGCGCGCTTGGGCAGGCGGATGCGATGCTCGGCTTGCCTGGAGGCTTTGACCCGACCGCGGGAAATTCGTACCCTCCTTACGGTGGCGGGCCGGCGCAGGGCGGCTACGGGCAGGGAATGGACGACGGAGACGCGCAGAGTGTCGTCAGGTATGGGCGGATCCCGCAGCGGCAGCCGAGGCGGTACAAGACGGTCAAGCGTGCGTTTCATACGGTTCTCCTTCGCTCTGCTGGCCTTCCGAGCTGACGTCTTCGCTTCCGCTTTCGATGTGCAGGCGTTCAGCTCTACCACGGCAATCTCGTCCTCGACTGTCAGGTCCCGCCCAAGCTGCTCGAGCGGTGCGCAAGGAAGGACGACCGCGAGTTCACTCACATGCGGTACACGGCCGCTACTTGCGATGTGCGTACTCTCTGCCGTCTGCTCAAGCACTTAATCATCTCACGAGTACATGGGCTGATGGTTCTTGCGCCGGGTTCACGCGCAGCCCGACGACTTCCTCAACGAACGCTACGCCCTCCGCCAAATCCTCTACGAGACCCCTCGCCGCACCGAGCTCTTCATCGTCCTCACGATGTACAACGAAGACGAAGTCCTCTTCTGCCGCACGATGCACGGCGTCATGAAGAATATCCAGCACTTGTGCGAGCGGAATCGCAGCAAGACCTGGGGGCCGGACGGGTGGAAGAAAGGTGCGTCTTGCGCTCGCTGCGTTCTCAAACTCTCATCCACGTCCACGTGATGTCAGCGAGATCCGCCTCGCTGATGCGCCCTCGCACAGTCGTCGTCTGCATCGTCTCGGACGGCCGCGCAAAGATCAACTCGCGCACGCTCTCGGTGCTCGCAGCAATGGGCGTCTACCAGGACGGCGTCGCGAAGAACGTCGTCGCGGGAAAGCCGGTCACGGCGCACATCTACGAGTACACGACGCAGAGTGCGTTTCGAGTTTGCGCTCTTCTGGCGGGGGTCGAAGCTTTCTGCTAGCGCCCGTCATCCGATCATGCTCAACACCTGACACTCGCGTTCTACGACAGTCTCGATCGACCCGGACCTCAAATTCAAGTCTGCCGAGCGCGGTCTCGTCCCCGTTCAGAGTGCGTCCGCTTGTCCTCCTCGCCTCACCTCCTGCTGTTGCTGCTTCGGCGCAAGCTGTAGGCGTATTGCTGAGGCATGTGGAGCGAAGCGCACTAACGCTTTCCTGACGCCTCTCTCGCAGTCATCTTCTGCTTGAAGGTCAGTCTTCTCGTTTCCCTGGAGAAAGCATCTGCTCTCTTTGCTTTGCCTCGTCCTCAGAACACGATGACTGACTCAAGTTGCTGTCCGCACGCAGGAAAAGAAGTGCGCCGCACGAGACTCGCTTCCCGCTTGTCCAGACGCTCACCCAAGCCTCTCGCTCGCAGCGCCAAGAAGATCAACTCGCACCGCTGGTTCTTCAACGCCTTCGGGCCGATCCTCCAGCCCAACGTCTGCGTCTTGCTCGACGTCGGAACGCAGCCGGGACCGACGAGCATTTACAAGTTGTGGAAGACGTTTGATGTGCGTCGCGAACTGGCTTTGTCGGCCTGGCCGCCATCCTCGTGGATGAAGCTGATCCTCCGGAATCACTTACGTCGCACAGCTCAACTCGAACGTTGGCGGTGCTTGTGGCGAGATCGTGGCGCTCAAGGGCAAATACTTCCGCAACCTGTGCGTCTCGTCCGCTCCACTCGACTAGCATCTCAGCATCTGCGCGCGTGAGCCCCGTCTCACCGATTCGACGTTCTGCGCGACCGTGCAGCCTCAACCCGCTCGTCGCCGCCCAGAACTTCGAGTACAAGATGTCAAGTGAGTCGCCCTCTTCCCGCTCAAAGTCAACTGATCTCACACTCTTCCTCCCGCAGACATCCTCGACAAGCCCCTCGAGTCCGTCTTCGGCTACATCACCGTCTTGCCCGGTGCTTTCTCCGCATGTGCGTTCCTCCTCGTTCACCTCGACTCCGCGCCCTTCTCACGACGCTCCGCGCAGACCGCTACATCGCCCTGCAGAACAACGCGAAGGGCGAAGGACCGCTCAAGGAGTACTTCAAGGGCGAGACGCTGCATCACTCGGTCGATGCGTGCGTACCCTCCACCCAACCTCCCTAGCTCGCAAGCTGACCTTCGTTCGCAACGCAGCGACTTGTGGACAAAGAACATGTAAGGCATCCCCTTATTGACTCGCGGAGGTCTCGACTAACCGCTAGATGCCCGCAGGTACCTCGCCGAGGACCGCATCTTGTGCTGGGAGCTCGTGGCCAAGCGCGGCAGCGCATGGCTGCTGCACTACCAGCGCAGCGCCTACGCCGTCACTGTGCGTCCGCGCTTCCTTCGCTGACGGCGTCACAAGCTAAGCGCGATCAGCTCTTCGCAGGACGTACCCGATCGAGTTCCCGACTTGATCGCTCAGCGGCGTCGCTGGCTGAACGGCTCGTTCTTTGCCGGTATCCACTCTTCGTACCACTTTGGCTATCTCTACCGGTGAGCGCGAGTCGACCTTTCCGACGACGGCGGCGAACGCTGACGAGATGAGCGGCGCCCGCAGTTCCGACCACTCCTTCATTCGCAAGCTCTGGCTCCACGTCGAGCTCTTCTACCAGACTTTCAACATGCTGTTCGTGACGCTTGCTTCAAGCCTTCCCGCTTGACTGCTGACCCTCCTGCCGGAACAGCTTCGCCTGGTTCGCGCTTGGCAACTGGTGTAAGCAGCGCCACAGTGTGCTTCCTGTTCAGCTGCTCACGGGCGTCGCTCGCAGACATCATCATGTACATCCTCACCACGTCGATGGCGGACCCGTCGTTCGGGCTGAGCGGCATCCAGTAGTGCGTCCACCTGGCGAACTTCATTGCGGTCGCGTGCGCTGATGTTCACGCGCCTCCCACAGCTTCAACATTGTCGTGCGATACTACTACCTCGCATTGCTTCGTGCGTCTCGCTTCCCAGAGCTCGGAGGACTCCAGACTGACGATTTCTGCCACTCGCAGTCTGCTGCTTCATCCTTGCGCTTGGCAACCGGCCACAAGGCTCGCACGGCTTCTACCTCGTCATCATGATTTCGTTCGCCCTCATCATGGTGTACATGCTCGTGCGCAACCTTCCTCCAACTCGCCTTGCGCCATCTCAACTGTTCGGTATCCTCACAATGTCGTGTACAGATCGCTGCGGGCGTCATCACGTACTATGGCGTCGTCCAGGCGAAGAACACGATCGAGGCGGACGGCGGCAAGTTCAATGTCAGCGATGTCTTCACAAACACCACCTTCCGGTGCGTCTGCAGTTTGCCACCACCTCCCGCTCCTCAATGTCTTCGTGCCTGTGCGACTGTGTGAGGTAGGTACTGCAGGTTCAGAGCGCGTACTGACGCGGCTCGCTCGATGCCCATGCAGCAACATCTGCATCTCGCTCCTCTCGACCTACGTCCTCTACCTTGTCTCGTCGATCATCTTTTTCGACGTACGCTACCCTTCTATGCCTTTCAAGATTAGACAGCTGACGTTGTCTCGCTTCGCAGCCGTCCCACATGTTCACGTCGTTCCTCCAGTACCTCCTTCTCTCGCCATCCTTCACGAACGTCATCAACGTGCGTGTTGAGTCTGGCCTCGATTTGGAAACGCTTACTGATCCTGCTCTCACGCACACGCCAGGTTTACGCCTTCTGGTCCGTCCAGCCCTCCTTCTCGCTTTCCTGCCCTGCTCCGTAACCGTCACTGACCGCATCGCTTCCGTCCACAGCAACGTCCAAGATGTGAGCTTCTGCTAGCTTAGAGTCTCATGAGACCGGATTCGCTGACCGCCCGTCGCGCAGGTCACCTGGGGAAACCGGCCTGAGGAAAAGGCGAGCAACGACCTTGGTGTGGCGCCGGCGAAGGGCGATGGAGTCGATGTCACGGTCCCGACGGACGAGAAGGACATGTACGTTCCCTTCGAGCGAGGCTCGCCAGCGCGAAGGGCCAATTGACCCGCCGCCTTCACAGCAACGCCGCCTACGAGGACGCCTGCCATGTGCTCGCGTCGAAACCTCCGCCGCCCGTCAAGACGGTCAACCTCGAGGAGAAGATGACCGACTCGTACCGCGCCATTCGCACGAATGTCGTCCTCGCCTGGACGCTCACGAATGGCGCGCTTGTCGCTGCCATCCTGAGCACGAGTGCGGGCGACACGGTCACGACGACGAGGAGCAACGTCTACATGGCGTTCCTCTTGTACTCGGTCGCCGGTGCGTAGCGAGGTCCGCCGCCCAAAAAACTCTCAATGCTGACCTTCGGCTTCTTTCGCAGTCCTCGCCGCCGTCCGTTTCCTCGGCTGCACATTCTACAGTATCATCTGGGTCTTCGCCGTGCGTCCTTTCCCTCTCTCGTGGATACTGCAGAAGCGCTGATGCCTTTCCCGCCTCGCAGAATTAGCACCGCAACAACTCGCTTCTCGTGTGCATTCGTGCCGCTCTTTCCTCGCTGGCGCACCTCGCTGACGCCTTCTTTCTCGCGCAGTATCCCGCCAATACCCTTTGCCATCCGTACAGACACTTCACCCAGAGATTTGCCTCGACTCGTTCCGCTGCTATACTTGTAACGCCTGCTGTTTCTGCTCGCATTCGCGCAACCCTCGCGAGCATCTCGAGAGAACTGTGTGTATGCTCCGATTCAGTTGCAACGACCACCCGTGCTTGTGTCGGCTGATGAGGGGCGCTCCGGGTCCGGCGAACCGCTCATCTTGCTACTACGATGAAGCCGACTGGATGGCGAGGCTATGCGCACAAGGCGATGGGGCGTACGGTACTGCAAAGGCTGGGCAGTCAGCTTCAGGTGGCAATGAGCGTACTGGAGGAACGCACGAGTGCGAGTCTCCCTCAGCACGGGTCCTTCTTCCTTCTCCTCAAGCTGCACCACTCCTCACGCCCCGACGCCGACATCCTCCATCTTGACATCGATCATCGATGAGCTCGCCGGCAGCGTCTGAGCGGGTCTGACTGGTGAAGGCGGGAGGTTGCGGTCAGGGTGGGTCAACTTCCAGTCCAGCCTGCCCTCGCGCAATTCCTGGATCTCCGAGTAGACAATCCTGCGCACGTAACAATGAGCAAGTCGATTCACGGGGGGAGAACAAGTCGAAGCAGACCTGAACTGGTCCTGGCAAAGCTGCATGCCGGCGTGGAGCTCGCCGACGCGGTCCATGTAGTACTTGTGGGCGATCTTGCGCAGTGCGGGAGCTGCCAGGTGAAGAGTAGTCAGGAACAGCGGGTCGGAGAAGGCGATAGAGCGGGAGCGGACCTTGCGGAGGGTGCTGGACGGACCTGTCAGGAAGAAGAACGGTCAGCAATGCGACATTGGCGCGTTTCGAGCGATCCACAGCACTCACGCATCCTGTCCGACGTTGTGCACGAGCGCAATCCAGATCTTCGACAGGTTCTGCGCCGACGATTCCTTCATCAGTTGAGCGAGAGAAAGAGGGAAGGTGAAAGCGCACCTTCGGCTCAAACCACTCGTGTGAGCAGTCACTCAGTAGAGCGTGGCCTTGCAGCACAGCCGCGACTGCTGCAAAGTCGTTTGTGCCCTTCTCGAAGACGCTCTGCGCGATGAGGACTCGCTGGATTGTCGAGGTCGAGGCGAGGACGGCAGAGTCTTCGGGCGTGAGGAGCGAGGGTGCGGAGGTCGAGTCAGACATCGTGGAGCAGGGCACTTTGAGAGAAGCTGTTCGTAGCGATTCAGCGAGAGTCAGGAGGCAAAGAGAGGAACCGAGGCGGTAGAAGGGTTGCCAGCCGGCTGAAGCAGCTTCTCTCGCTCCGACGAGCCCGAGGGATGGTACATAGCATCGCAATACAGCCATCGACTCGACCAGCGAAACCCTCGTCCTGCTTCAGAGGACAGCACGCCCTTTCCTCCGGTCCTCGCTCCATTCGAACGAGTACGGTACTGCTCCGCCTGCTCCCTTGGCCTCCCAATCATCAATAGCACGCAATGCAGCTTCTCCCCAGTCGAATGAAGCGTCCTTCGAGGCGGGTCCGTCGACGGTAACTGCGAGAAAGGCATTCAGCAGGCGTCCAGAGCGGAAGGGAAGGCTGGCACCTACGAAGGAAGTTGCGGTGACTCTCGGAGATGTAGCCTGCGGCGATAGAGCTGTGTAGGGGCGCGGAACGGGGAAGAAGAAGGAGACAAGGCAAGAAGGGCGGATCGCGGGTCAGGTACGAACGGTTCTCGAGATGCGGAGTCGGGCGCACTTGTTGATGAATTCTCGCAGCGACGAGTAGAACCCGTTGATGTTGAGCAGGACGACAGCTTGGACGAGCGAGATGAGCACGTGTGCAGGACATCGCAAGCGAAAGGGAGACTCACGCTTCAAGTGAACCCCGATTTGCGACCAAGTGGTCATCTCCGCAACTTCCTCGAGTGTACCGTAGCCTCCAGGTAGTCCGATGAAGGCATATGAGAGGTCGGCCACTGCAGATGAGACAGTCAGCCAGCGGACGAGAACCGGCGGATCCAAGGAGACCGCGCTCACTCATCTTCTTCCGCTCGTGCATCGAGCGAACGATGGTCTCCTGCTCGTTGGGTCGAGTTCCTGCTCGGTCGGGCGCTTCTTGGGCGAGAAAGGCGGCCGGAATTATGCCGTGGACTCTGCCGCCCTCGTCAAGCGCTCGGGAGCTTACGCGACCCATCAAGCCTTTCGTGCCTCCTCCGCTGCGGCGTGAGAACGATGAGCACCAGTCGCCGAGGGCGGAGCGGAGTAGGAACGGACGTACTAGACGAGGGTTGCATCTCGACGAACGAATGCGCAGGCGAGTTGATCCGCCGCCTCGCCGTAGATGGGGTCGTCGCCGAGACATGATCCGCAGAATACGGTGATGGCGTTGGGCTTAGGGTACGGAAGAAAGCAAGTCGGGGCCATGACGAGACCGGCGGGTGAGAAGCGAGAGAAAAGCGATCAAGCCAACCAGAAGCCAAGCCGCGAGTTGCTCGAGAGTTCGCCATCGCAATCACGAGCGTACCCCACGGACACCCCATGCCGCGCTCAGGACCTAGCCCAGGATCGCAGCATCGACACCGCGAGAGGAGGGAGAGAAAGCGGAACTGACGCCACCGGGAGCACAGCGAGCGTTCCGCCGCGCAGCCCATCTCCGTGGACTTGCCGTTCGGGCCTGCGACGCCGATTGCAGCACGTGGGCGCGGTGGGTGGGCCGGAGAGAGGAGGGACAAGGTGCGTGCGATGAGGAGGAGAAGGGAGCGAGGACGAGTCGTGGGCGGTTGTGACTGCTCGTAGCTTGTTGAGGGGGCCAAGAAAAGCGTGCAGAAGGGCGCCGAAGCGCGTCCAGCCGTTGCGAGCGATATGGCAGAGGATAAGATGCTGTCGCACCGGTCTTTCAAGCTTTCGACATGCCAGCAAGCGATGTCATGGATGCAACGATGCAATGTAAGCTCTACACCGGCGAGCACTCCGCCGCAGGCGCGATCTAGAGGACCTCCCTGCCCTTCTTCCGGTCCTCGCTCCACTCGAACGAGTAAGGCACCGCTCCTCCCGCGCCCTTCGCCTTCCAATCGTCGATGGCCTGCAGCGCCGCCTCGCCCCAGTCGCCTGATTCGGGTTGGTCGACGAAGACTGTGGGAGAGGATGGTCAAAAGCGAGTCCAGCGAGAGCCGGAGGCACAGAACGCACCGAGGAAGTTGCGGTTTGACTCTGAGATAAAGCCGGATGAGATAGCGCTGCAGTTGATGCGAGAGGGAGAGGAAGGGATGGCGGTGACCGGCGGGCGGTGAGCGGAGACGAGGTGGATGAGCGTTGCAGGCTGAGGGAAGAAGCAGGATCCGACGCACTGATCGATGAATTCTCGCAGCGACGAATAGAACCCGTTAATGTTGAGCAGGACGACAGCTATGAGCGAACCGTGTCAGCTCAAGCGAAACGAAGCGGAATGCGGAGGCGACTCACGCTTCAGATGAACACCAATCTGACTCCATGTCGTCATTTCTGCGACTTCCTCGAGCGTGCCGTAACCGCCTGGTAGACCGATGAAAGCGTAGGACAAGTCGGCCACTGGGAGAAAGGCGGTGAGCGAGCGAACAAGCGGACATCGGCAGGAGAGTCTGGCTCACTCAGCTTCTTCCGCTCGTGCATCGATCCAACCACAGTTTCTTGCTCGTTTGGTCGCGTGCTGTTCGCCCGATCAGGCGCTTCGGCAGAGAGGAAGGCCGCAGGGATGATTCCGTGGACCTTGCCGCCCTCGTCCAGCGCCTTCGAGCTGACGCGGCCCATCAAGCCCTTCGTACCTCCTCCACTGAGGTGCCCACTCAGACGTCAGCGAAGACTGGACGCATCCTGAGGCGCAAGGATGGACGTACAAGATCAAGGTGACCCCTCGTCGCGCCAGTGCCCGAGCTAGCTGATCCGTCGCCTCGCCATATACAGAGTCCTTCCCTGGACTCGATCCGCAGAACACCGTGATCGCTTGCTCCTCCTCAGGCTGAACGAGGCGAGATGCGGTCATGGAGGCGAGAGAAGGCGACAGCGGCGTAGGACAGTGGGGGCTGGTTCGTCAGGCGGCAGCAATAGTGTCCAATTCGGGTCGGAGTCGGTCGGCTAGCCTGGGCAGGCGAGTTTACGGGAGCAGCGGCGAGGTGTAGAGGGTCAAGCGACGAAACGGGGGTCTCGCGCTGCCGCTCCACACGCTAACGCTGGCTGGACCTGCTAGACGCTCTTCTGACCTAGATTGACTGCTACCACACGTACGAGCTTGCGCCACGCTGCGCCAACGTCGAGGGGAGCGTGTTCAGCGAGGGGAGGAGATCAAGGGTGAAATTTCGGCTACGGCGAACGAGGGACGTAGTACAGGTGGGTAGCGCAGTTCAAGAGCCGATCAATGCCGTTACACGCAAGCTGAGCCCGCCTCGAGCTGTTGACAGCCGACCCTCCTCCTCTCGACTCTCCCGAAGCGAGACGGATGCTTCCTCGCCATTCAACTTCTCCAGTGCGCCTAAAAGGTCACCCCAATGTGCGGGAAGACTTGCCACTACTCGCCCGAATCGCACCCTTCCTCGCCTGCGTTCTGCTCGCCGTTCTTGTCCTCACTTCCCTCAATCCCTCTCCCTGGACTTCCCCATCACACCTGTTCCTTCGCCGTCCTCCGCCACTCGTCGATACCGACAAACATGTACCGCCAGTCAGCCGCTGCAGCGACACCTCCCTCACAGCGCTCGAGGGGCGCGAGAACGCCGCCATCGTCCTCCTCGTCCGCGAATCCGACCTCCCCGAACTCCTTCCCACCCTTTCCAATTTCGAGTCCCGCTTCAACGCACGCTTTCGTTATCCCTACGTCTTCATGTCAGACCCGGATGATCCGCCGTTGCCGGACGAGTTCAAGCACGAGGTTAGGAAGGTCTTGCCGGAGGGAGCGGTGACAGAATGGGGCGTCGTGCCCGAGGCGCACTGGCGGATACCGGAATGGATGGACCAAACGGAGGTCAGGGCGGGGTTCAGGTTGCAACAGGAGAAGGGGGTGCAGTATGCTGGGAGGGAAGGGTATCACCACATGTGTCGCTGGTACTCGGGCTTGTGGGCGCGGCATCCGCTGCTCGCCAAGTACGACTGGTACTGGCGGTTAGAGCCAGGAGGTGCGTCGGACTTGGCGCTTCTGGACTACGAGTCGATGTTTACGTTCCCCTCGCAGTCCGCTTCTACTGCACCATCTCCTACGACCCCTTTCGCTTCCTCGCCCTGCATAACAAGGTCTACGGCTTCGCCATCACCGTCATCGACCAGATCAACACGATTCCCTCGCTCATCCCGACTGTCCTCGACTACCTCGAAGCCAAGGGGATCAAGCCGCGCGACCCGCACATGTGGGAGTTCCTGATGCGCAAGAATGGCCAGGACTACGCCGCATGTCACTTCTGGACAAACTTTGAGGTGCGCGTGCCTCCGTTGGTACCGTCGTCGCCTCTCGGTTCTGACCCGCAGATTCTGTTCGCAGATCGGAGACCTGCGCTTCTTCCGCTCGCGAGAGTACCAGGAATTCTTCCGTGCGCTCGACCAAGCGGGAGGTTTCTATACGGAGCGGGTGAGCTGTGAAGTCCTCGACGTTCGCGCAGACTAGATGCTGATCACTCGCTCGACTTGCTCGTCGCCTGCAGTGGGGGGACGCGCCGGTCCGCGCTCTCGCTCTCGGTGCGCTCGCAGGCATCGACAGGATCCACCAGTACGTTTCGCTCTGACTTTCGCTCACCGCAGATCCTGACAGAACAACCTTGACAGCTTCGAAGACATCGGCTACCAGCACGACTGGTTCTTCCAGTGCCCGTCTCGCTCAACGTCTTCGCTTGGTCCGCTCAGCGCGAAGGAGGGCGGGGCTGTTGTCGGGTGCGAGTGCGACTGCCCAAAGGCGGGCGACTTGCAGGGAAGGGCGAAGGGGAGGGAGCTGGTCGACATGAGTGAGTTCCGCGTTCTCCGTTCCCCCGCTTTTCACAGTCGCTCCCGCTTCTACCAAGGCTGCCACTGACCCGCTCCATGCGTGCGCAGACGACGACTGGCGCTACTCGTGCGTGTCGTTCTGGAAGGAGGCGGTCCGCAAGTCGCGCGGGAAGTGACGGCGCGGTCGTGCGTGTATACCACCATGTCAATGTAGTTTCGCTGCCTTCGTGCGCTGCCAATGCACAAGCAAAGTAGGCTTCCTGACGGACTACTTGCTGGGCCGCTCGTTCCTCGCTACAATGGCTACGTCCGGACGCCGTGATCTCCCTTTGGCGCACACGCGTACTCGTTGCAATTATCTGCCCGTCCTTGCAGTCTCAATGCTCAGCTTTTGCCCCATTCGCCGTTTCACCTCCTCTCCTCTTACTCTTCCTCGCTCACTTCCTCTCGTCGCTTCCGATCAGCCTGCAGGACCACATCATGCTTGTCTCGAGCGCTCTGAGCACTTTCCGTCGTCTCACTCCCGCCCGCCCTCTCGCCCTCGTCCGCTACGCCTCTTCGTCTCTCCCCATGCCCATCCTCCCCACCGAAATCGACCACGTACAGGCGACGGGGCGCCGCAGCTGCATCATTGAGAGCAAGAAGCTCGAGGTGCTCCCGTCGTCGGCACTGGAGGAGCTGCTTGACCAGGCGAAGCGGAACGGCGAGGCGATAGAGGGGCTCAAGCAGGAGAACAGCATGCTGAGGGCAGGCCAGGAACGCATGGAGAGGGAGCATAAGCTGGCAGAGAGACGAATGGAGACGGCTCATATGGTGACGCAGGAACGGCTGGATGCGCTGGAAGAGACGCTCTATGCCTCACAACATCTGCTCGGACGCTGGTAGTCGTGAGTGCGTCCCCAGCTCCTCGTATTGACGCTCCTAATCCGCTTCTACCCTGCAGATGTCCTCCTCGCTGTTCACAAAGCGGCACAGGATGCTGGGATGGTCCCGGACCCAGCCTATCGCTGGCGCGAAGGAGCGTTGGCTGGTGCGTCGTCCGCAGCTTTTCCTGGGGCTCAGTCATGCTGACAGCGCGCTACTTGCTTGGTACAGGTCAAGTCCTGTCGAAACTGCGACGTCTGAACGACGACGTTCTCCGTGTGAAGGAGCAAACATCCCAGCCATCCCGCAACACCGATTCGGTCACGCCTCCGCTTCCTCGTCAAGCCTCACTACTACAATGCCCTCACAGCTGCCCATAAACTTGCTACTCGGCCGAGGGACCTCAAAACGAAGCGAGACGCAATTGCGCACCCTCCGTCGACTCCGGATGAGCTCAAGGCGACGAACCTGACCGCATTGCAAGAGGCGGGCCTTGCGCATGAGGATGCCATGCATCTGGCAAGGAGAGCGTCGGAGCTGTACGGGTCCTAGGTGTGTCTTTTCCGGTTCATCGCCTTGCTGCTCGCCCATTCACCCGTATCCTCGCTCTCACAGTCTCGCCTGCGCATCGATTTCTGTCCTGTCGTGTCTTCATTCTACATTTTTGCATTGTTGTTGTCGACGGCTCTGCATTCTCGTCTTTCGCACTCGCTTGGCTCGTCCTCGTCTCTTCGCCTCCTTCTGTTCTCGCTTTCCCCGCCATACCGCTCCAGACCCCGCCCAGACCGTTTCTCTAGCTACACGCAAGCTGAATGCCCGCTCGCACACACGCCTCGACCAGCCCGACCACTACAAACAAGGAGAACATGGGTGGTTCGCCGACGCGCGACGTCAAGGGCAAGGGACGCGCTCGGGACGACGACGACGCTGCGGATGAGGATGACTTGTATGCTGAGAATGGTGAAGACGAGCAGGACGCGTCGAACGGGGCTGGGGAGGGAGATGAGGCTGATGAGGACGCGGAGGAGGAGGACGACGACGAGAGCAAGATGGAGAAGCAGAGGGTGATCAGGGCGGAGTACAGGAAGCTCCAGAGCACGACCGACGGTACGTACGGTTCCCTTGAGACCGCTCCTCTCGCCCTGCGACCACCCTTCTCCTCCTCCCGCCGCTGTAACAGTTCGAGGCTGACTTGCTCGCGCTCGCGTAACGACAGATCTCCGAGGCGACTTGCAGAACACGTCCGTCCACGACCTAGCCGACAAAGTCTCAAGCGCGAATGTCCTTTTCAAGCGTGTCGACCGCCCTTCCGAAGCCGTCCTCGACTCCAAGGTCCTCATCGCCACGTCCGAAGCCGGTGCTCTGAAAGCCCGTCAACTCAAGATCGATGCCGACGCGTTCGACACGGACGAGTTCATCGCGAGGCTCGTCAAGTTTATGGGAGGACAGGCGAACGCGAGGGACGCGAGAAGGAAGCGGACGAGGGGGAAGCGCGCGGCCGAGAACGACGAGGACGAGCTCGACGACGACGACGAGGCTGAGTTTGACAGGCCGATGAAGTGGATCAAGGTCGGCAGGGTGCTCGCGGCGCAAAGCAGGCGTGCCGCCCCGTTCGACTTCATGTGCGCCGTGCCCCTCTCTACCCGTCGAGCTTTTCGCTGAATCTCGTTTCACGGGCAGGTATGGTCCGCTGGCGATCGAGGTCAAAGAGAAGAAGGCGCGCACGCAGCGCGCCAAGAACCAGATTGACGAGGCTGAGAAGATGAGGCCTGAGGAGGTGCGTACAGCGGCTTCGAACACTTCCGATCAGTCTTCATTGCTGACGAGTATGCTTCTGCGCAGCTCCAAGCGGACGACGTTGCGAAGAACGAGAACGAGACGGGCAAGGTCACTGCCAAGGTGCGCTTCGAGTCACTTCGAATCCTGATGCCTCTTCAAGCCGTGCTGATGGATGCACGCGCCCGCAGATCGCAAAACGCCTGCAAGAAGTCGCTGGCGACCGCGGCATTCCCTTCCTCGAGTTCATCATCAATCCGCACTCGTTCGCACAAAGCGTCGAGAACGCCTTC
This sequence comes from Rhodotorula toruloides NP11, assembly GCF_000320785.1. Classification (NCBI taxonomy): domain Eukaryota; kingdom Fungi; phylum Basidiomycota; class Microbotryomycetes; order Sporidiobolales; family Sporidiobolaceae; genus Rhodotorula; species Rhodotorula toruloides. Next base: position 126,201 of record NW_015622984.1, on the reverse strand, counting down.
TTCTTCAGCTTCCTCGTTCGCGAACAGAAGGCCGCCATCGAAGTCGACGAGGACGAGAGCAGCCCCACGTACGGCGACACCATCGCTTTCCTCGTCGATCCCGAGACGGCCGCCTCGACGGCGGCGCAGAGCGCCAAGAAGGTGCAGATCGTCCTCGAGCTGACGCAGGATGTCTGGAAGGCTCGTCGCGACTCCCTTCACCCGTACGATGACCCAGTCGGGCTGACCTTGCGTCTTTGGCTCCCGCTCTCACAGGAGGCGATCGAGGCGTACGAGATTGACGAGCCGGTCATCCCCCACCGCGAGGCCTTTGTCGCTCCGACAGCCACGGGCAAGAAGTGGTAGAGGCTGTACTACTCGCTTGTAGACTCGAGTCGTGTCCTGTTGTCAATGCCTGTTCCTCTCCGTAGCAACCCTTCCGTGACACTTTGCGCTGCGGGCGCCGTTCCGGTCCACTCCTTGCGCTTTGGTTTGGTCGCTGCTGCCTTAGCTAGTCGTCGCGGGTCTGCAAGCGGCGAAAGAGCGCGAGACGAGCGAGTTTGACCTCGACGAGGAGGGGTCCTCGCGAGTTGTCCTCTCCCATTATCGCTCACTCGCGCTCTTCGCTCGCTAGAGGTGCTCAGACTGTAGTTCGGCTCTCGTACGACCTGCTGAGCCAGCGCATCGCTTCACCCAGCCCCTTCAGTGCCCTCACCATCGTCCTCGAGCGCCTCCCCACCTCGCACAGGCATTCCCGGCGCTCCCTCCTCGCACAGGCTCGTCCGTGGCGTGCGCGCAGCTCAGAGATTAACCAGACAGCATGTGAGTCCGGACAAGCCGTCTCAGCAGCCCTGCCTCGGCGTGCGAGCGCGTTGTCGGCCGGACAAGGACGGTGCTGTCATCGCGAGGGAGGAGCGGACGGCCCTCGCTGGGCTAGGACGAGTAGCAGGGACCGAGTACTGACGAGTGACGCTCTTCAGGCCCCCTACAATCCTCGACTACCATTCAGACTGCCCGACGTTCGCCCTCTCCGTCTCACCCCTATCCAACTCGTCCCCCTCGTCCCTCCGCCTCGCAGTCGGCTCGTATAACGAGACCCGCACCTCCGCTCCACCCTCCTCTTCTTCCTCGTCGAATGGCGCGGCAGGCGGTGCAGGCCTGAGCAACAACTTCACCGTCGCCTCGCTCGATCCGGCGTACCTCGACCTCGAAGACGCGTCCGATTCAGACTCCGAGACCGCCTACCGGTCGCGAACGACGAGACAACGCGTCTCGGGTGGAAGCGCGTACCGGGCTGTCGCGAGGGCGCCGCTGCTGTATCCACCGAGTGCTGTGCAGTTTGCGCCGGCGAAGTTGAGCAGTAGCTTGGGCGGAAGCGGCGGGGGAGTCGGCTCAGGGGGCGAACAGAGAGAGGTGCTTGCGACGACTTCCGAGTGCTTGCGGTTGTGGGACTTGGTAACGGAGCAGGAGGACGGGGCGGCAGGACGAAGTGCGAGCGGATATGTTGGAGGAGGCGCTGTGCCGACGCGGAATCGGCTAGTCAGTCGGGCGACACTCCAGAATGTACGTCTGCCCTTCCTTTTCCGCTCGAAGACAAGAAGAGCTGACAATCCTTCGCTCTCGCAGTCGAAAGCCGAGTTCTCCGCACCTTTGACGAGCTTCTCTTGGTCGATGCTCCAGCCTATTCACATTGTGACCTCGTCAATAGACACTGTGCGCGGCAACTTAGGCCCTCGCCATCCTCTGTTCGCGCTGATTCTCACTGCCGCCTGCAGACCTGCACCGTCTGGGACATCTCGACCGGTGTCCCCGTCACCCAGCTCATCGCGCACGACCGAGAAGTCTACGACGTCGAGTGGTCGCCCCAGTCGCCCGAGATTTTCGCTTCGGTCGGCGCAGACGGCAGCGTCCGAATGTTCGACTTGCGGTCTCTCGAGCACTCGACAATTCTCTACGAAGCCGCGCCCGCACTGCCCTCCTCTTCTTCCTCCAAACACAACGGCGGCTCTTCCTCGACAAGTCCCCCCTCGACGACCGCAACGCCTCCACCACTACTCCGCCTCGCCTTCTCTCCCACGAGCCCAACCTACCTCGCCGTCATCCACGCCGAGTCGAACGACGTCCAGATTCTCGACACGCGGAGTCCGGGACAGCCGGCTTTCGAGGTCAAGGGGCACAGGGCGCCGGTGAATGGGTTGGCGTGGGGTGGCTCGACGATGATGGGCGGAGCGGGCGAGACGAGCGGGCCTGGGTGGCTTGCGACAGTCAGTGCGTCGCGTTTGTCCTCCTCGTACAGCGCCGCCGAGTCTGACGCTTTGCTCCCGCAGGCGACGACGCGACCCTCCTCCTCTGGGACCTCTCGCCATTTCAACCACACGCACAACAGTCCACCCGCTCAGCACCTCAACAGCCCAAACGAGTCTCGACGCCCTCGCTCGCTTATACCGCGCCGAGCGAGATCAATGCCGTTGCGTGGGGAGGAGGAGGCGAGTGGGTCACGATTGGGTGCGGGAGGGTCGTGAGGAGCGTGAGGTGCTGAACCTGCATTGGAACACGTAGCTGTGCAGGATCGCAGCCACTCGAATCCGCTGCTGGGCGTAAGAGCTTCTGGTGACCACGCTTGGCCGGAGAAGGAGTGGAAAAGTTGCATGGATAGTACATCAACGAGGTCACGAGTACTGGTATGCGAGAGTAGGTACGAACGACAAGGACTGGTATGCGAGAGTAGGGTACAAACGACAGCGAAAGAGTATCAAGCTAGGCATCTCCTCCAACTTTCCCACCCGCCGCAGAGGTTGGAGTTAGGATTGAGGAGGAGGTCTCGCTAGCGGGGCCTTAAGGTCCAGACGTTGTTATTGATCGTCTTGACGTCCTCCTTGACGCCCCGCAAGTCCTCCCTGATTCCCCGCAAGTCCTCGTTGATGCCGTCGAGAGCGGAGGCAAGGATGAGGAAGGGTCCGCCGATGCCAGCAGCTGTTGCTCGAGGGCATGTCAGCAAGGTTCTCCCGTCTCTCCGACTGTTCAGACTGTTTGAACAAGCAACGCACACTGCATTGCGAGATAGGTGGGTCCAGGCTGGGCGGGTGCAGGAACGGCGACTTGTCCTCCGCCAGGGGTCGCCGTGAAGTACTGCGTGGCAGCAAGGTTCTCGACGGCGACGGCGTAGAGCTCGGCGGCCGACTGGTTCTGCTGGAACTCCGCTGGCGAGTTCAATCAACGAAAGTCTGTCAGCGCAGGCAACCACGGAGGCACGGCGAGCTGGCCACTCACGCGCGACGGGATTGTAGACCTCTGCAGCATGACGGTACTCGCTTGCGACACGACGGGCGTTGGCGAGTTCGTCGGCGGTGGGCGGGTAGGCGGTCACTGTGGGGAGGTCTTGCTCGGCGCGGTGGAGTGTCGCGAGGGTAGGAACGGGGAGGGGGACGTTGTCGAGCGCAGCAAACACGGGTCGTGCAGCCATGGCTGTCCCAGCAGGAGAGGCGATGGAGGACGAGGAGCTGGCACTAGTCCGCGAGTTTGTATTCAGTTGATTACAACGAGGACAACCCTCGCTCGCCCTCTCCACCGCATCTCGACACAGCCAGACACGATGAGCTCAGTGTGCGCTGCGTTCTCAGGGCTCCCCTTAACCCACCTGAACCGCAACGAGCGCCCGCCGTGCCGCCGTCGCGCTTCCTCACCGCCAGACACTGACGTCCTCGCTCGCTCCCCGTCTGCTCGACACACGCGCCGTTCGATGGGTGCAGTGCATTCTCCGAGGGCTGCCCCGTGAGTCGGCTCGGTCCAGCTTTCTTTCAAACGCCAGGCGACGGCGAGACTGTGAACTGACACCCGTCCTCCCCCTCATCTCCCGGTGCACGCACTCCCTCCCACGCTCTCATGCGCTCGCAGATCTATGCTCCCTTCTTTGGCGCGATGTGAGTGGGCTGCAGCGGTGGTTGGCTGGTTCAATGGCGGGCTTGGAGGGACTGGAGTGGCTGACCACGGATGTTGGATCGCTCTTGACGCAGGGGCTGCACGGCCGCGATCGTCTTTACCTGTGCGTGCTGGCAGTCCTTTGCTTGGACTTTGGGATGCGAAGCTGACTGAACTGTACCGCTGCACCTCTCTCACCTCGATCCCCTCGACCGCCTCGACCGCCGACACCTCCCACCTCTGGACGGTACCCCTTCCATTCGCTCAACTCCTCCTGCGACGATCCGCACATCAGGCCTGGGAGCATCCTACGGCACGGCCAAGTCGGGCGTCGGTATCGCAGCGATGGGTGTCCTCCGACCGGACCTCATGATGAAGTGTATCATTCCCGTCGTCATGGCTGGTATCATCGCCGTGAGTACCTCCCTCCCACTCGCTCGTCGAGTGACCCGCAAGCTCACTCGCTAACGCTCGCTCGCAACTCACAGATCTACGGCCTTGTCGTCTCGGTCCTCATCTCGGGCGGCCTCGCCTCGCCCATGTCGCTCTACGCCGGCTTCATCCAGCTCGGCGCAGGTCTCTCGGTTGGCCTCGCCGGTCTGAGTGCAGGATTCGCGATCGGAATCGTCGGAGACGCCGGTGTGCGGGGTGTCGCGCAGCAGAGTCGTGTCTTTGTTGGAATGGTGCGTCTCGTCGGCAGTCTCTTTGTCGCCTGCGTTACCCTGCTTCGGGCCTGCTCGCTGACTGCGTCGAATCTCTCTGCGCACAGGTCCTGTGCGTTCGCCTTCCAACGGCAATGCGCGGTCTCGTGCGCTCTGGCTGACATGTGCCCTCTCCCCGCGCGCAGCATCCTCATTTTCGCCGAAGTCCTCGGATTGTACGGCTTGATCGTCGCACTGATCATGAACTCGAAGGCGGCGGACGCACCCGGCGTGAGTGCACTTCCCCTGCTCTCCTTCGTGCACAACTCACGCTCCGCCCCGCGCGCAGTGCTGAGCGGACCGAAGAATCGTCTACTCGGCAACGCTGCTGGAAGACAGACTTCATCGAGCGATCGGACTCGCCTTCGTTCCATCCCCCAGCCATTCCCGTCCTCCCTCCTTGTTCATTCACCTCCGTTCTTCTTTCTCTCTCTGCCTTCTCGTTTTCTTTTGCAAAGAAGCAGTCCCGCCGAGCCTGGAATCCAGCGAACCTCTGTTTGCGAATGCTCCTTGCTCGAACTCCCCTTGCCCGCATACTTCGTCCTCCACTCCTTCGCTGGATTCCGCTGTTCCGCTCGCGCTGCACACAACATGAGCTCCTCCTCCGAGCTCGAAGTCGTCTCCAAAACGCGCTCGCCGCCCAAACCGCGCCGCTCAGCGCGCGAGCGACGAGTTCCTCGTTCTGTGGATGAAGTCGCCGCGTCGGCTGCACCGCTCGCACGGAGGAGGACGGGAAGGGCGTCGGAGAGCTCTGGCCTCGAGTTCACGGGCGCGGATACGGATGGTGACCTGGACTTGAGCGGGTTGGATGAGGCGGACCTGGGGAAGGGCGGAAGGGGTGCAGCAGCGCAGCGTGCACAGGCTAGCGCTTCGAGGACTACAGAAGTTCCTCCAAAGAAGACCGCTCCAGCTACAACCGCCAGATCGAACGTCGTCACGCTCCCTTCCTCCTCCTCAGCGCCGGACCTCTCCTTAACCCGAACCTCTCCTGCGCCTTCGACTTCCGCTCGCCCAGCTTCATTTTCGACATCTCTCGACAATGTCCGATCCTCTGCCGCCCCACGTGCGAGCACCTCGGCCGATCCCATCCCCTCAACCTCGACTTCCCGTCCTCTCCCTCCCCCTCGCAAAGCCCCCCGCGCCGCACCCGCGCCGAAGAAGGCTCACTATTCATCCGACGAAGCAGACGATTTCTTCGTGAGGGCGAAACAGGCCAAGGGAAACGTGCCGGCGAAAGGCAGAGTGCCTGGTGCGGCGGGAAAAGCAGTGGGAAGAGTGCCTGCGGCTGCAAAGGGGAGGGGAGGGTCTGCGACACCAAGACCTGGCAGTCCAGGTGCGTTGTGCGCCGGTCGAAGTCAGCAGCGGGACTAACGCGACTTCCCGGCAGCGAAACGCAAGGCCGTCGCGATTTCCGACTCTTCCGACTCCGACACATCTGCTTCGTCTCCTCGTCGTGGTCGAGCGGCATCCGATTCAGACTCGGATGGCGTCGAGGGCATGGCAGGTCCATCGAAGAGCCTGAAGCTGCCGGAATGGGCGCGCGGCGGACGAGCAGGGATGAGCGGTGCCGACCTCGCTCGTCTCCAGAAGGGCGTCGGAAAGAACCGCAAGCGCAAGCGGTTAGACGACTCGGACAGCGACGATGGCGGTTTGAAGGCTGTCGAGGCGATCGGTACGAGCAGGGAGGCTGCGAGAATGAGCAGCAGCGAGTCGAGCGACGAGGATGCGGATACGGACGACAGTCTCGAGATTGCGCTAGGTGGAGGGAGGAAGGCCAAGCACAAGGAGAAGGAGCCGGTCAAGGTTGCGCCGGCGAAGCGGAAGAGTCTGTCGCCGCCTCCACGGTCCCCGAAACGACTCGCCAAGTTTACGGACCGCCTGCCGGATGCTGGGTGCGTTGGACTACCTTTCCTGGCGCTCTCCGCGGCTGACTGTCGTATGCACAGGCTTAACGCCCCGTCACTCGGCTCTTTGCGCACATCGCCGCGCAAGAACCTCTACGCTCAGCCACCTTCATCCCCTCGCAACCTTTTCGACCGAGATCAGACGCCCTCTATATCGTCCGCTGAGTCAGAGAACGACGAAGAGGAGGTCGAAGTCGGCGAGATGCTCGATCCTGCGCTAGCCGCCATCCGCTCCTTCGTTGGCACTTCAGCACGACTGGGCGCGTCGTCCGGTACGACGCCTTCGCCGCAGAAGAATGGCTCCGCAGCGCAGACCGCCTCAGCGAAAATCACGATCAAGCTCAAGATGGTGTTTGACCCGACTCGCGTCGTGCCCGAGATGGCGAAAAAGGCGTACGAGCGGGAGGAAACGTTCGAGCTGGGCTTGGTGGGCTTCTCTGCTTTTCGTAAGTCTGGAACGCACTGATGAGGTCCGCTTCGCAGAACGAACCCTTCTCCGCCCTCTTCTACGCCCTCTCCGTTCGTCGCACCATTCCTCGCGCCGACCTCATCCTCACCTACCTCCGCCACTCCTCCTCCGCTACTTCCACCTCTCGCCAAACGCAAGTCTTCGAGTTCGGCACGCCTGCGTCGCTCGGCCTGCACGCGAACGCCGACGTCGACATGCGAGGCTATACGCAGGACATCTGGGAGAAGTGTAGGAAGGTCGATGCGGCGAAGCGTGCGGGTGGTGGAGACGACGACCTCGAGCTGGAGGCGGCGGCGGCGGCGGCTGAGGCGGCGGCGCGAAAGGCAAATTCGCCTTCGATGGCTGACTATGGGATGGGCGGAATATACTCGGATGACGAGGCAGAAGAAGGCGACGCCTTTCCGCTCACGATCCGCGGCTCGGCGACTCAGTCTCTCTCGCTCGCTGTCAAGCCCTCGACTACGATGGCACAGCTCATCAAGGCTTACTGCCGGCACTTCCGCATCACCGACGCCGCGCGACAAGCCAAGATGTCGGTCGAGTTTGACCACGAGCAGCTCGAGCCGACTATGACAGTCCAGCAGGCGAAGGACGAGTACGATCTCGAGGGCGAGGAGACGTTCGACCTCAAGGAGGCTTCGTGATCTGTCTATGGCGCTCGTATCGTTCGAAACATGCGTTGCGAAATAAGGATGTCAAGCATACACAGGTGATGCGAAGGCTATGTGCATTCGGAGAGGCGCGAAGAGCTAGTGCCAGGGATCCTCGTCGCTCGAGAGAGTATCCCGCCTCGGCCGCCTGCCAAAGCTGCTCATACTCGCTCGCCTCTTCCGCATCTTGCCCGAAGACGACCCTCGCTCAACACCGGCATACGACGTCCCCTCTCCTCCGCTTGTCCAGTCGCTCTCGCCGTCCGTGTACTTCTCCTCGCCTCCGCTCTCGACCGTCCCGCCATAGAGATCCCGCGAACCCTTCCCAGCCGCGCCCTTGAGACCGAGTCGAGCGAGGATTGCCTGTCGACGCTTCGCAGGCGTCTCTTCGCCGCCGTTCGAGGTTGAGACGGGATCGCCGCCGGACGATGACGACGCTTCCATGTCGACGGCGCGGAAGTTGCGACGGCTGCCCCGACCGTTCTCCTCGGGGCTCGAGCGATCGTTCGTCGCTCGAGGACGTGCTGAAGTCATGATCTCGCCCGAAGAGGCTTGGCGGCTGAGTGTGGGCGGAGCGAGAGAGTGGGAGGTCGCGTCGGAGTCGTTGAACGCGCGGCGGACTTCAGAGCGGCCAAGGTCGATCTGGCGTTCGATTCTGCAAACGAGTCGGTCGTAAGCAGCAGCACGAGGACGACAAGCCGGAGGAAACGCACTTCAGGCGGTTCTCGATCATCTTGATTTTAGGCCAAGTGACTTGCTGTCCAACGCGGATCATCCTCGCCAGCTCGTTCCTGTCCGGGTCCGTCAGGATGCGAGGCCAGTCGGCGACTGCAGTAGCGGATTCAGGTTAGCAAGCCAAGTAGAGCCTTTTGAGACAGTAGAAGCGGACGCACTCCTGCTCTTCGGCCAGATGGTCACGCTGCCCTCGAACTTTTGCAGGAAGACGTTGCTCCAGTTCTGGTTGCCGAGTTCGGGGAGAAGCTCAAGGTCGCGGATGACCTGCACACGGGGTTGGGATCTCTAATCAGTAGCTTGCTCGAATACCTAAGCAGGTAATGAACGAAATCCGACAGCGCAACGCACCCTGAACCACTTGAGCATCTCAATCTTGAGGTAGTGCTCGGCCGCGCTGAGGAACCACCCGCCCCTCCATCCTCGTCCCCGTCGATGCGAAACCGGTCGGCCTGGTGAGCCGCGTGAAGCAAAGTTGAAGAGGTGGATGTGCGGATTCACTTGCGAGACGACGCTGAAGTTGACGTTGTACAGGAGGTGGAGGTCCTCTGCGAGGCGAAGGCGTGGCGGCAGGTCAGCCTCGCAGCGCTAACGAGCGCAATCAGGCCACGTCTGTCCGACTCACGTAGAGGAATATCGACCCGCAACGAGCCGTCCTTGTGCAGCTGCGAAAAATCGTGCGGGCGGAGCTTGCCGTCCTTGCCCTTCGTCATCAAGACGACCGGGTTGATGATGCCTGGGACGGCGGCGCTGGCGATGACGGCGGAGTAGATGACGCAGTCGGGCGCGGTGAGGTAGTTGAGGAGCTTGGTCGGCGAGTGAGTGTCGGCGGGGATGACTGTACGACAGTCGGACGAGTCAGTCGGTTGCTAGAGAGCAGGAAGTGGAGTGACCACAGTAGTCTGCGGACGCACCGCTGACGTTCAAGATCCTGCCCGTCCGCTCAAACGCCTCCTTGAACGTCATGTTTCCCATCGTGAAGAAGCTCGCCTTCCTCGCCCACTGGACCGTATCGAACCTCGCGCCCGTCTTCCACGCCCGCTTCGCCCAAACTCGGAAGGGCTCTTCGCAAGCTGTGATGCGGTCTGCGAGAGTTGGAGTGATGAGTTGGCGGAGTTCGGCGTCGGTGCGGGTGCAGCAGAAGGCGGCGACTGCAGGGTGTATTCGTCAGCTACGACGGAGGGGAGGATGGCAAGATGTGAACGCACTGATTGCGCCGGCGGAAGTACCGGTGATGACCCGCGGTAGCAGATTTTGATCGAGCAGGGCGCGGATGACGCCGAAGTGGTAGCTGCAAGCAGGGACCGGCTCGTCAGTCCTCGTCTCGTCTCGATGGCGGAGTCGTAAGGCGTACTAGCCGAAAGCTGTGGGACCGAGACAAGCCCTTGATAAGCGACACACTTCGAGGAAGGATGTGGAAGACCAAGCCATTGCCGCGCAACTCACAGGCACCTCCCGACAGACACAGAGCCGACGCGCCCAGGTTCTTCGCAACCGAGCGGAAGAAGTCTGCCTTCTCCTCGACTGGCAAGAGCGAAGGCGGCACTTGGCGGATGTATTCGAGCGAACGGGTCACTGCGTGAAGTTCGCGAAGGTCAGCTCGATGCAGCCGAGCGAGAAGGTATTGGAAACGCACCCTCGTCGATAAACTCTTGAACGAGCTCTTTCGTCCCGTAATAGCTCTCGCTATACAACCTGAAGCTCTCGACTCCCGCAAAGTTGTTCCTCACGCACGTGTGCAGGACAGCGCAGACCCCTTCGGCATCGTCGCGAGTGCGGAGGTCGCGCAGGGAGCGCAGGACACGGCGGATCAGGGCGGAGTCGTAATAGGCGTTCGGAGGGGAGGACTTCCAGTGCGACAGGCCGAGGAAGGAGTCGAGGGCGAGGGCGCGTTGCTTCCACTGCGAAGCCGGACAACGGATGCATCAGCTACAGGCATCGTGTGTTCTGCTTCTCTGTTGAAAGCAGGAGAGCGGGCGCACCTCTTCGTACGTCTTAGCGTTCCGCAACGCTAGTCGGAGGCGTCCTCGCTCGCCTCGCCCTGCATCGAGATCCTCGCTTTCTATCAGTTTCTGCTGCCCTCACGGGGAATCACGACCGAGTGGAACGAGGGTCGACGCACATCCCGCGAAGAACTCGATCACGTTGACGCATTGCCGGACGAAGAGGTAGCCGACAAACTCGAGGAAGATGATCGTGAAGATGAGCATCTGCACGTCACAAGTCAACCTCTATCAGTTCCTTCGCTCAGAAGCGCAGGAAGCGCACGGGAATGGTAAGAGAGGAGCCGGACGCACGAGGAGTGGCCAGCGAGAGATGTGGTAGGCCCAGCCTTCTCGCACAACGTCTTTCCGCTTCTTCGGTCCTCTGCACAGGCAGGACAACAAGATCCCTCAGTCTCTTGTGCTGTGGATAGGCACTTGGCGAGCTGAGAGAGCAGGTTGCCCGACGCACCTTCGTCGTTTCTGCTCCTTGACGGGCGCCCAGTCGGACGCTGCGATGATACGCTCAGGCTGGTCGTCTGCCGGAGGTTCTGATAGAGCCTGTGAGCGTGGTCGAGGGTGTCAGTACCGTCGAACGACTTGGTTGAGCCGTGATCCGCCTGAAAGACCGCTTCGACGAGGACAACCAAGATCCGCGTCTTGCAAGCCGCCTCGCGCGAGCCGTCCCCTCCCTCATTGACACCTCATCAACGCAGCCTGGCCTTCCCAGCGAGCGCACCGCACGGCAGAACTCACCTTTCCAAACGCCTCCATATCGCCTTCAACAACCCAATCGCACCCCAAATCCGTCGCGAGCTCGTCCCACTCCTTCCACTTGTCCCATCCCTTCCCCCGACTCTGTTCGAGCTGCGTGACGGTGTAGGTTTGGGCGGAGGTTGGTCGGCGAGAGGGTTGTGGGGGTCGAGATCTGGAGGATGAGGGAGCGGGAGGCGGGCGGGACAAGTCGGCCTCCATGAGTGAGAGCTTCCTGTGAGTCTAGCGTGCTCCTTGATGGCTGTAAGCGAGGTGAGCGAGGTTGAAGCAGGACGAGGTTTGGCAAGATGACGCTTGGAGAGGACGGCCACCTTGCTACCGCTCATTGCTCGCTCGAGAGGCTCGTTTAGCATGCTGCCAGACTGCTACTACTCAGCTGATCCCGCCAGTCCAAGTCCCGCTCGCCTGCGTGCTCTCCTCGCCGACCTCTTCCTCCTCATCTCTCGAAGGCGCACTGGAACGAACAACCCGCCGAGTACTGCTACTGGAGCGCTGGCTACACTGCTAGAGATACACGCTGTGTACAGATGCCCCAGCTGCGCCGAACGAGCCGTCCTCGCCATCCAACCGACCTTGTTCTCCTCCCCCTCCCCTCCGCGACGCCCACTCAGCAATAACACCCCTCATCCCTCGCGACCTGATCCTCCTCACAACAATAACAAGCCCAGCAACACGTCGCACAAGCCGCCCACAACCCCACACAACACCTGTCGCTCCGCGCCTCGTCGTAGCCCCTTTGACGCTCGTATAACCGCGCCGACGTCGAGGGCTGCGCGTACGGATCGGCGAAGGAGGCCGAGTTGGTCGTGTAGGGGTAGGGATAGTCGTAGGGAGAGGAGAGGGAGTGGCGGTGAGGGTAGTCGAGGGATGTGCGCTGCGAGCGACGAGGAGGAGGAGGTCGGCTCGATCGCGCTTGACGGTAAGAGAGGACGCACGCCTAGGTAGTTGGACTGGAGGGCAGTGTCGCTGTAGTGCGGGAACGGTCGACCTGTGTAGGCGACGCCAGGGCGTTGGAGCGACGGATCTACAGCAAACGAAGGAGGTGAGTCTCGTCGTCTTCAACGTCGAAGGCCGGACTGACAGCCTGGTGCGTAGTAGGACATCGCGTTGTTCTCGTCGTCGTCGTCGTTCGGGGCAGGAGAACAAGGGACGGCAGGGATGGGTCCGCGGACATCGTCGGATGAGGGTGGGACGAACAGATGACGACGGCGACGCGGCTTGAGGGACTCGCAGACTGGCGACTACACTTCTTACGATGAGCCGCCTCTCGCAGTCCCTTCGAACCTTGCAGTACCCCTTTCTCCTCCTCGACCCAACCCGTACTCACTTCGCACACCTCGGTCTTTCACTTCGTTCGCTAGCCGGTAATTCCTGAGAGAGCTTTTCGAGTGCACAAACCGGTTTTCCTTGCCCGTCCACGCTGTTCTGTGAGACCACTCCTCTTCACGGCGAAGTTCATTCTCCGGCTCATCCACTTCGCTCATCACTGAACTCTGCTGCCGCTGCGGACTCGCTGATCTACTATACTGGCTCAACTGGACTGACTGGACCCGCCAGCGCTTGTCCTGGACGCGCGCGTACGCTGGTTCTCCTCGCCGACTCCTCACTCGACTCGCAACTCGCAAACCATTCTCTCTCGACACCGGCAGCCTCGCAGGACTCGAAGGGTAGACGAGTAACTCGAGATGGCCCTCTTCAGCGACTCTGAGCAGCGCACGTTTGGCCAGTTTCTCGACTCGTTCGATTCGGGCCAGTCGCCCATGCCGGGCCTTCCTCCGCCTCCTCCTCCGCCGCACACGAACGGGCACTTCGCGACGGGCGGACACTACGCTGGGGCGGGGAACGGCGAGAACGGGCACGGCGGAAGCTGGGACGAGCGGTTCGCACCTCCTCCTCCTCCAGTCACTCTCGGTCGCCCCTCAGCACCCATCTCGATCCCCTCTTCCGCTCCCGCGCTTTATCCAACCCTCACCAACCACCCACTCTCCCACATGCCCACCTACCACCCACCCGGCCCGTCTCTCTCGCCCGAAACGATCGCCTCGCGCCCTCACCGACCGCAAGTGACCGAATCGCAGAAGCGCGCGAGGATGGAACAGCATAGGAAGGACTTGGAGGAGTGGATGAGTAAGGCCCAGCCTGTCGGCGCGAGTGAGAGGCCCCAGTCGCGAGCGACGGAGGGGGATGGGGCGGATGTGCCGAGTCCGCCGAAGAGGACGAGGTCGGATGAGGCGGAGCGCCGGCGCGCACAAGATCAGACGGGCGGGGCAGTCGCAGCTCCGGGTGGAACGGCGGGCGGACGAGCGGCAGGACCGGACAGGATGGACCCGCTGGTCATGATGCTCGAGGCGGAACGTCGCGCCGGGTTCAGGAACGTCGGTATCGCAGCGCCTGGTGAGGAAGGCGAGTTTGTCGCGGGTACGGCCGCAGGCAGGACGGGCTTTGCGCCCCCCGCTCCTCCGCCGTCGTCACTCTCCCTGCCGCCGTCAATCCCGCTCTCGACTGCCACGACCGCGTGCACGTCGGCCGCACCAACGGCGGCTGTCTCGACTTCCGCGCCGACAAAGCGCAAGAAGCGTACAGCCGCCGCCGCCGTCAAGCAAGAAGCAGATACCAACCCCGCCCCGTCCACCTCTCACGCCTCGTCCTCTTCCGCTACTCCCGGCGCGCCCGGCGCTCCGAGCGACGACAATCCCAATCCCGCGCCTGCGCTCACGCCCGCCAATATCCCTTCCTACCCTCTCCGCCCGCGCCCCAAGATCGCTCGTCCATCCGCCTCGAAAGCCCGCCGAGCCGGCTCTTCGACCTCTCCTCCGCCAGCCAAGTCCTCAGGCGGCGGTAAACCCGCCCTCCTCACCGCCGAGCAGAAGAAAGCGAACCACATCGCTTCGGAACAGAAGCGTCGCGCGGCGATCCGAGCGGGCTACGACGGGCTGTGCGAAGTCGTTCCTGCGCTTTCGGCTGCAGTGGCCGAGTTTGAGGAGCGCGTGAGGAAGGTTGCGGAGGTTGCGCAGGGGCAGGGTGGGAGGAAGGGGAGGGGTGCGACGGGGAGGGGGAGGGGAGGGGAGAGCACGACGGGCGCGTTGATGGGTGGCATCAGTGTCGGCGGGGAGAAGATCGATGGCAGGGCGGGACCGAAGAGCGAGGCGGTCGTCTTGAGCAAGAGTGCGTGCGGCTTTCGCTCCCTCTTCTCGCTTCGTCTCTAGGCTGACGCGTCTTGCCCGTCTCGCAGCGGTCGAACATCTCCGCACGCTCCTCACGAACCGCGCCACCTTCCTCTCGCAACTCTCCTCCCTCCACGCAGCCGCCGCAGCGCAGGGTATCGCCATCTCCGCACCAACAGCCGACGGCTACGGTCGCGACTGGGAGCAGAAGTGGGACGAGGGCATGAGGGAGGAACTTGGCTTTGCGCGGGACGCCGATGGTGTGAAGCGCGAGGACGTCGAGGAGGAGGAAGAGTGGGAGGATGATGGTTGAGCTGGGAAGGAAACGCAGACGCTTGGCTTGCTAGCTTGCTTGGACGTGCATTGGCATTCGCTGACTGTTTGATGCTCGTCGAGCCAGTCGCACTTGCGGGAGAGAACACTATTCCTCGCAAGCACCTACTGCTTCAGCCGTTGTCGAAAGGGAAGGTCAAGGTCGACAGCTCGCTGCCTCTCGCACACAGAGGGAGGAAGTCGCCGTGAACGAATAAAGCGAGTTGAATGACACAGATAGAATCCCAGGAACCCGTTGAGAACCTATGTACAGCCGTCTTCGAGCTGTCTCCTCGTCCGATTAGATCCCATTTGTCCTTGAGCCGCTCAGACCATCTGCTCCTTCGACTCGTTCTTGGCGTAACCGACCTTGCCCAAGCCAACCTCGGCCCTGATCCTCCTCTCCAAGTCGCGGTACTCCTGCGCGCGCTGCATGCCGAACAACTCGTCCATCTCCTCGAGCGTCTTCATCCTTGTCTCGGGGAGGAAGAGGTAGGTCGAGATGAATCCGATGACGGCGAAGGCGGCGAAGAAGAAGTCTGCGCGAGGCGAGGTCAGCGCTTCGTCATCGATCCGGCAGCAACGTGAGGAGTGGCGCACAGGTACCGCCGTGAGCGATGTTCTGGAGCATCATGGGGGAGACGAGGCCAATGACAAAGTTGCTCATCCAGGTCGTCGACGTCGTGAGGGAAGTACCCGTAGACCTGGTCGCCAGATTGAAGATCTCGGCGGGCAGGACCCATCCCAGCGGTCCCCACGAGTACGAGAAGTTGACGTCGTAGAGATAGACGAAGACTGCGGGACGGGAAGTGCCAGGTGAGTGCAAGCTTACGGATGAGAAGGTCAGCCTCGAAGCGACTTACCGATCGCAACACGTCCCGCCGAGGCGTGCGCGGCCCAGTCGTTTGCGCAGGTCGCCACAATCGAGCCGACGATGACGAGCGAGCAGAAGCAGCCGACGGATCCGGCGAGGAGGAGCTTGCGGCGTCCGAGGCGGTCGAGGAGGAGGACGGCCGGGAGCGTCGAGACCATGTTGCAGACGCCGTAGACGCCCGTGGCGAGGAGCGACGTGGTGTTCGGGTTGAGGCCGAGCGACGCGAAGATGGTCGGGGCGTAGTCTGGGAGCGAGGGCGGGTCCGCAGGTCAGTCTCGTCTTTCGAGGGTATGATGGGCCGGCGGACGTACAGATGATGGCGTTCTGCATGCCGTAAATACGTTCCAAATGGAAAGGCGTATGACAGGAAGGCGAAGGAGAGGGAGGCGAGGCGATAATGGGGGAAGGCGGACGAGGCAGGCCAATGAAAGGTCAGCGTACTGCTCGAAAGCGACACAGATGTCGAAAGACGACGCACGCATCCGATAAACTGTTGAAAGAACATTGTGGACGTCCCAATCCATACCCTCCAGACATTGGCCCGAGTGGAGAAGAGATCCAGGTATGGTTGAATCATCGCACGGATACCGCCCTTACCGGCGATCTTGGCCTGCCTCAGTTCGCGCTCAATGAGCACCTCGGCCTTGATTTCGAGGAATTCGTGGACGACGGCCGGGTCTTCGACGGTGGAGGAGCGGAGGTAGGCGAGCGTGTTCTTAGCCACCTCGTCGCGGCCGACCTCCGTGAGCCAGCGCGGCGAGTATGGCATCCAGAACATTCCGACACCGAGCAGAATGGCCGGGAGGATTTGCAAAGCGATCGGGATTCGCCAGCTAGACGCATTCTGACCAGTGCAGCCTCCGGCGGGAACGTCGTGGTAGGCATCGAACGTGGGGTTACCGTCGGCTCCGATAGGGCCCGTGTAAGGCACGCCGGGTGCGCAACGAGTCCCGCCGATATGGCTCGTGCCGTAGCTGGGAAGGAAGGGAGAAGCGGCCCCGTTAGTCGTCGTATCGAGGAAAGGGAGCTCGTGACGGGGAACTCACGCAATCCAGTAGCTCAGGAGGATACCTAGCGTGATATTTAGCTGTTGGAGGGCAACCAGTGAACCACGAAGATGAGCGGGAGCGAGCTGCGAAGTCCCCAGTGTCAGCGGCGGAAGTGGCATTCGGGCGATTCAAGCAGCACCGTCTGACGATCTCCTCCTCGTTCAGTGGTATCCCGAGAGAATCGTGACTCACCTCGGCGATGTAGGGAGGGACGACCATCGTGAGCGTGCCGACAGCAAGGCCGGCAACCGCGCGGCCTCCGAACAAGTAGCCGTTGTTGGTTGCACCGGCCTGCAGCGCGGCGCCGAGGACGAAGATGATCGTGACCCATTGAATAGTGCGCTTGCGACCCAAGCGGTCGGTAAGAGGGCCGGACAGAAGGGAGCCGAGCCAGGCTGCGAGGAGGAGGGTCGATACCCACCAGCCCTGCATGATACGAGGCCGTTAGCGGCCACAAGCCGGTAGCGTAGCAGAGAATGCGCACTTTGATGCTGGCGTTCATGTAGATGTGTGGGAAGTCGGCTCCGAAGCTTTCGAGTACGAGGACGTTCCCCACCACTGCGAAGGGCCATACGCACGGTTAGCGATGCACAGAAGCGAGGAGCAGATCGCAACTCACCACCCTGGTCGTACCCGAACAAGAAGCCACCGAGCGTCGCCATCGTAGCGATGCCTAACCTGCGAAGGTCGTTCTCGAGGTTAGACTTGCGTCCCCTTCGTCTTGCAATCGATGTTACGCACATGCGGGTGTCCTTGATGAGGCCCTTGAAGCCCGTCGAGCGCGCATTGCGCTGCTCGATGGTGTCGACATGGTCAACGAAAGTCTGTTGACCTTTCGGCTCTGGCGCGAAGAAGTCGTCGCTGGAATGGCGGGACATGGTGAGACGTATCGAAGCTGGAGAGAGTGCGGAGGAAGAAGAGGAGAAAGAGGCTGGGCTGGAGGAGTTCGAAAAACGCTTCGCGGAGGCGACGGGGGACAGGCGCCCGTCGACGAGCGAGCTCCAGTTAGCGGATTTTGCACGGAGAGTGGCGGGCTGGCGGCGAGCAGCTCTTCTCGAAGCTAAAGAAGGCGAGCCCCCACTTGAAGGCGACCGAACGAAGCAGCGGAAGACATCGGCCTCAGTGTCGATCCTCCTCGAGTGAACGCATTTTGGCACTTTGTCGCCTTCCGAGAGTGCTTCTCTTGCACGAACACCTTCGTGCGTCTCGGTGATGTGCATCGATGGCCGCAGCCGTAGATTAGCGAGACACCGAAGCGTTTTGCGGTCGAGGAGGAGGAGGGGGGAGGCGAAGGGGTCGCCACAATCGCTGTGGGCGAGCCAACACCCCATCGATGAAGCTGCTGGACCGTGTGGAGCCCGCCAAGCCATCCGCAAACTGCCGCAGACCGTATGCGAGGAGAGCGCACCGTCCGTTCATCTTCATCGCCCGAAAGTCCCACACCAGGGTTCAGCTTCCCGCGCGAGCAGTCGGACGGTTTGCGAAGAATCTGAGAGTATCAGCAAGCGAGATCCAACGCTTGAAGCTGGCAGCAGGAGCGAGACGAGTGACGGAGCGTGCGGAAAGACGAGCGCAATTGTCCCGGACGAAGGAAGCGGCTGACGACTCCCCGCTGAAGCATGCACGGTGCTAGCAAGCCCTTGATGCATACGTTGCAAACGCAGCTCGTGTAAGAGTACAGAACTCCCTCTACTCCTCGTCTCTCGCTACAGTCCCGACGCGCCCACCGTCTGCGACGCGAACAAACGGCCGACCTCCTCCTCGATGACCTTCTTGACGGCCTCCCTGTCGTTCTTGACGTCCTTGCAGCGGCGGGGCTTCTCGAGCAGGCCTTCCATCTCTTTGGGCAGGACGTCGCGCTTGAAGTCGAAGCCGGGCTCGTTGGCGAGCGCGCTCGAGACGGCGCCGTCGAACTGCGTAGCGAGGCCAGGTCAGTGCGAGCTCAGAGAGGATGAGCACCCGAACGTACCTTGGCGGGATGCGCGGTCGAGAGGACGACCTGGATGATATTGGGGTCGCTGCGGGACAGAAATGGTCAGTGAGCGAAAAAGCGGAACAAGCGCAATGCGAACGCACTTCTCCTTGGCGACGCGGTTGGCGACCGAGAGACCAACGGCCGTATGGGGGTCGACGACGTAGGATCCGTACTCGTCCTTCTTGGCATAGTACTTGCGGATGGTCTCGCTGGTCTCGTCGTCGCTCGCGCGGTCGGCAATCATGTCCCTCCTGGCCGCCTCGACACACGCACGCGGGACCTTGACCTTGTGCTCGGTCTTGAGCTTGTCCATCCAGACCCTGACGTTCTCGGCGGCCATGCGGACGCGCGCGGCCTGTCCGCCGTCGACCTCGCCGTCGGCAGCAACAGCGCCAGCAGTCGTGCCTTCCAACGCGAGGTAGAAGAGGAGGCGCTCAAAGTTGGACGAGACGAGGATGTCCATCGCGGGCGAGAGCGTCTCGGCGACGGTGCCTGCGGCGGCGGCGGCGCGCCTGACGGCCGACGGCGAGCGGAACGCGTTGCCGAGCGCCTGCTTGCCGTCGCTCGCGCCGTTGAGCTGGACCGACTGCGCGACCGCCTCTTGCTGCCTCCTGAACGCCTCGTCCTCCGTCAAGCCCGGGTAGCGCGACGGGCGGACCTCCTCCGTGTCGTCCTCGTCGTCGGTAAAGTACTCGGGCTCGCCCGAGTCGGCCTTCTCGTAGCGGCCCGTCTTCCAGAAGCGCGCGAGGATGTCGTTGGCGTTGGTCGCGACGACGAGCTTGGCCATGGGCAGGCCGAGGTGCTTGGCGTACCATCCGGCGAGGACGTCGCCAAAGTTGCCAGTCGGGACGCAGAACTGGATCTTGGGCTCGAGGACGTCGTACGGGATCTGCGACTGGACGGCAAAGTACGCCGCAAAGTAGTACGCCGTCTGCGCGAGAATGCGCGCCCAGTTGATCGAGTTGACGGCGCCGAGGTGGTAGCGCGAGTTGAACTCCATGTCGTTGAAGAGGCTCTTGACGATGTCCTGGCAGTCGTCAAAGGTGCCGTCGACGGCGAGGTTGAACACGTTGTCGTCGAGGATGGTCGTCATCTGCGCCTCCTGGATCGGCGACGTGCGGTTCTTCGGATGCAGGATGAAAATCGAGATGTCCTTCTTGGACCGCAGGCCGTAGATGGCGGCGCTACCCGTGTCGCCCGACGTCGCGCCGACGACCGTCAAGCGATCCCGCTGGCCCTCGGGCTTGCCAGCGTTCCTCCGCGCCAAGAAATACTCGAACAGGTTGCCGACAAACTGCAGGGCGACGTCCTTGAAGGCGAAAGTCGGGCCGTGGAAGAGCTCGAGGATAAACTCCTTGTCGCCGGTGCGGTGGATCGGGGTGACCTGCTCGTGGCGGAAGGTCGAGTACGAGCGCTCGATGAGGTCGCGGAGGTCGTCGCGCGGGATCTCCTTTTCAGAGATGAAGAGCGAGTACAGTTCGAGCGCGAGGTCGGTGAACGACAGTTTCGCCCAGTCTTGCTCCCAGTTTTCGGGGAGATGGGGGAGGTGTGCGGGGATGTAGAGACCGCCATTGGGTGCCAGGCCACGGAGAACGGCCTGTAGTTGAGCGAGAGTACGAGTCGGTCAATGACGGGTTCGAGGAAGGGTCAGGCGAGTTGGGGGTCGCAGCACCGAGTCCACCCGGGACCGCCGTGGTCCTCCCAGTACACGCTTCGTCCTTGTTCGTACTCCTTGGGCATGCCAGCCTCTCAAGCAGACCTCCCGGGCTGAGAGTATCTCCATCCCGGTCCTCCTCCGTCTCGAGTCTCGACCCCGCCTTGTCCGCGCCAACCTCGCGCGCAGGGAGCCCAGCAACCGTGCCAGTTCCTTCCAGCACCCTCAAAAACCCTATCACACGCGCGAGCGAGCCCCAGACGCACCTCCTCGAAGCTCAGCTTCTCGTCTCCTCCCCTCGTCGAGATGTACTTGAGAGACGGCATCCGGCGCTCGTTTCGCGGTGTAGCAGGGCGGTCTGAGAGTGTCTGTGTCGGCTGACGAGAGCCTGGAGAAGCACGGGCGTCGCTAGGGACGGTGGTGAGGAGAAAGTGCGGGAGTCAAGCGGAAATGGCGAACGGCACAAAGAGACGGAGACAATAAGGCGAACACTCTCGCTCGCTTTGGGGCCGCTTTCGCTCGTGTCATGCAGTGAGGACATCGTGCTGATTGCTTAAACGTTGCAGAGGACGCGAAAGAACGAGGAGAGACGGTTCGGAGTTGGCCAAATGCACTCGAGAGGACTCTTCGCTCGTCTCCTCGCAGCGCGATTGCGAGTACGGTCCCGTCGTGCAGTCCACACTCGCCTCAGGCGCATACTCGCGAGCCATTTGCGGCAGATCACGCGAGTTGTGAGCGGAGGGGAGGGGATGAAGCGAGGAAAGTCTGGCCAGAAAGCGACACAGCGGCTTGAGACGGCGCGATGGCTCAAACTGCCGACGCCTCAAGAGACGTCTGAGCACCTTGAGCAGATTGGTGCCAGCAGTTAGCCCGCCCACGTCAAGGAAGGACCAGCGACGCCTCCCACAGCGGGTTCTCAGCCCATTTGTCGGCCTCCGCACCGTGCAGAGCCCCGCTGTCCGTCCGTACATGCTGGCAAATATCCTCCAGCCTCCCGCCAGCGTGCCCACGGTCCCCGGCCTGCGCCATCTCCATCTGTCCCTGCTGACGTCGCGAGAGCTTGAGCGGGCGCGATGAGCTAGATGTCGTCGTCGAGCGGTCGAAGGAGCATAACAGGCTAGTCAATAACACGTTGATAGCCACTGCAAGCAAGCAGACGGCTCCGCCTGCGCGATTTTCGCGGGTCGAGCGATGCTGGCGCTGCGAAAGAGCTCTCTTCCCTCGACGACTCGCTGCCACTCTGCTCGGATACGCTCAAGAGGCTCGCTAGGACTCGAAGACACTCGACAAACTTCGACAACACCGACGGGCTCAACGCCAGCTTGTACGGACGATCCGCCGACCGCTCCCCACCTCCTCGCAAGCGAGGGAGACTCGCTCATCATGTCTCCGCCAACCGACCTCGACACGCTCTACACGACGCTAGTCGACCTGCGGCTAGCCCTACCTGTCGTCTTACTCGCCCTCCTTGGCATCCGATGGCTGTCCAAGGCGTTCTTGGCTTGGATGGAGAGGGTTCAGTCTGGCGGTTGGATGGCGGAGGAGGACGTCTATTCGCCGCCTGAGTCCGACGTTGCGACGGCGAGCAAGGCGCAGGACGGCGAGGAAGACGGAGACGACGTCACGCCCGTGGTCGTCAAGGGACGAACAGTTCGAAAGGCCGTCGTCCTCACGCTCGAGGGACTCGTCGCGGCGACGTATTTTGCGGACGGCGTCGCACAGGTCATTGCGACGCTTGTGACGTCGCACTTTACGCCGTCGGATCGCCTGTACGGAAACATCGTCCCGTACAGCGCAGGAGGACTTGCTGCGTACGCCTTGCTCGGGATCGGGATGGCGTACGAGGCCAAGTTGAGCAGGAAGGACCTCGACATCACGTCCGAGGCGGGGACGTGGCCGACGCTGTACCCGCGAGTCATCTCGTTCGCGGCCGTGACGGGCGAAGCGGTCATGCTTGCGACTTTCGCTCGTATCGTCGTCCGCGACCCTACTATCGACTCGCGACACGCCATTCTCCCCATCATCCACCTCTCCATCGCCTCGTTCCGCATCCTGCTCCTCCTCACCGTCCTCGCCTTCCAGTTCTCCTTCCTTTACCGCTCGACCTACCTTCCCTCGCACGGTGTTCCACCTTCTGAGCGGACATCCCTCCTCAACGGCTCGACTCCGCTCAATGGCTACTCCGCCATCCCCAGCCCGGGCGCACCCTCCGTCCTCCGCGGCACCCGCCTCCCCAGCAACCGCCCACCCGATCCTAAATCCCTCTCCATCCTCACCCTCTTCCAGCGCGTCAAACTCCTCTTCCCCTACCTCTGGCCCTCGCGCTCCTACGTCCTGCAAGGCCTCGCACTCGTCTGCTTCTCCCTCATGCTCCTCAGGCGATACGTCAACGTCCTCGGACCGATCTACTTTGGCCGAATCATCTCCGACCTTGCGTACCAGCGCCCGCCGTTCTTCAATATCGGCATCTACGTCCTCATCCAGTTCTTGCAGGACTCGAACAACATGCTCTACCGGTATCGTGAGTCGCGCGCCCGCCTCTCACAGTTACACGCAACTGACGGCCTCTCCGCACAGTCTGGCTGCCAATCGAGCAGTACTCTGAGCGCGAGATGGCTCTCATGTCGTTCGACATCCTCCTCAACCTCTCGCTCTCGTACCACACCAAGCGACGAACAGGCGAACTCCTGCGCATCCTCTCCCGCTCAGAAGCAATCAACGACTTCTTCGAACTCCTCCTCTTCTCCTTCGTCCCGGTGCTCATCGATTTGCCCGTCGCTTTCGTCGTCATCTCGGTACGGTACGGAGCGACGATTGTTGCGGTGGTCACGTTCGTCTCCGCCATCTACGTTGCCACGTCTGTCACTCTCGCCGAGTCGCGCACCAAGCTCTACCGCAAGCTGCGGGACGAGTCGCAGTTCATGCACCAGCTCAAGAGCGACGTGCGTGCTCCGTCTTGCCTCCCTGCCTCTCTCTCTCTCGCTAACTGGGACGACGCTCGCAGGTCCTCTTCAACTGGGAGACGGCCAAGATTTTCACCAGCGAGGCGTTCGAGATGAAGCGTCTCCGAGACGCCATGTGGCGCTACCAGAAGGGCTACTTCCGCGTCTACTCGAGCTGGAACTCGCTCTCGCTCTTGCAGAACTCGATCACCGTGCGTCCCGATCTTTCTCTTCCTTTCGATGAGTAGGGCTGATCGGTATGCGTGCATTAGGCCTTCGGACTTCTTGTCTGCTCGTTCATCCTTGCGCAACGGGTCGTCACGGGCGAGATGGACGTGGGAAACTTTGTGGCCTTCGTTAGCTACCTCAATGCGCTTTGTACGTATGGTCTACTCCATCTCGACCTTGTGTCCGCACTGACGAGATCGCCTCGCAGACTCGCCGCTCAACCAGATCAGCTCGCTTTACCGCCGAGTCATGAACAACGCCGTCGGTGCGTCTCCCACAATCCCCTTCGCTCTCGAGCTCCCCACTGACATCGCTCACTCCGCAGACACCGAACAGCTGATCGACCTCCTCAACGAGGAGCGGGAGATCAACGACCGACCGGGTGCCATCGACCTCGAGATCGACCCGTCCGTCGGCGCCGACATCGAGTTCAACGACGTCCGCTTCAGCTACGGCAAGGAGGCGACGAACTCGGCGGACGAAGTCGAGGTGCTCAAGGGTATCACGTTCAAGGTCCCGCGAGGCAAGAGCGTCGCGCTTGTTGGACCGTCGGGCGGCGGGAAGAGCACGATTACCCGGCTGTTGTTCCGCTTCTACGACGTCAAGAGCGGGTCGATCAAGATCAACGGCACCGACGTGCGCGACTTGACGCAGCGGTCTCTCCGCGCTCAGATCGGCCTTGTCCCGCAGGAGACGGTCCTCTTCAACTCGTCCGTCCGGATGAACATCGCCTACGGCGGCATCAACAGGCTCGACGAGCAGGGCATGGGAGGAGAGGACTTGACGATGGAGAAGGTCGTCGATGCGGCCAAGGCGGCAGCGATGCACGACCGGATCATGAGCTTCCCGCAGCAGTATGAGACGCTTGTGGTGCGTCTGCCGTCCCTTCCGTCCGCGACTGTTGCTGACAGTTATGGTCTTCTGCGCAGGGCGAGCGAGGCATGCGGTTGTCCGGCGGAGAGAAACAGCGAGTCGCGATTGCTAGGACTCTGCTCAAGGACCCGTACGTCCAGTCTGCACTCCTTCCGCGGCTCTCCCGCTGACACTCGCACCTCGCGCAGCCCGATCCTCATCCTCGATGAGGCCACTTCCGCTCTCGACACCTTCAACGAGCGCATCGTCCAGGCCCGCCTCCGCGAGCTCTCGCAGGGCCGCACGACGCTCACCATCGCTCACCGCCTCAGCACCATCATCGACAGCGACATCATCAATGTGCTCAAGGAGGGCGTCATCGTCGAGAGCGGTTCTCACGCCGAGCTGCTCGAGCTGGGAGGCGTGTATGCCGAGCTGTGGAAGAAGCAGATTGAGGGACAGACGCCTTCCGTGCCAGCTTCCGTCGCGGCAACGCCGAACGGCGCCGCCAGCCAGTCTCGAGCGGCCTCGCCTACCCCGCCCGCCGTCGACACGCCCGAGACGGCGTCGTCGGTAGCAACTTCCGAGCCGACGGCGCCCTCGACAGGCGCAAGCAGCGGCGTGAACGGGTCGAGCGGAGGAGGGAAGAAGCGCAAGGGTGGGAAGAAGCGGCGGTAGAACAGACAAGCGTGCGAGTTGCAACTCTCCTTGCTAAACATCGTGAACCAAGACCTTATCGCCCTTGAAGATGACCTTACTGTCTCCCGTGAAAGCCGTCAACCGTGCAGCGTGATTGCCCTCGCCACCAAGGAAATTGAGCGACTCGAAGTGGCGGATCAATTCGTTGGCGGATGCGGCATACGAGACTGCGCTGCGAATCGCCACGTGGACGCGAGACTTGACGATGCGCATGCGATTGATGATGTCGGGACTGTCCTTGTTGGGGTTGTACTTGAGTGCTGAGTAGATTGCGAGGAGACGCAAGGCGCCGTCGAGGCGACTGTGCCACACCGCTTCTGGTCCGATGTTGGGACCGAAGCGTTTCCAGGTGCGGGCGACAGAACCGACGTGCATCCAAGCAGTGGGCTCGAATGGAGGGACTTCTTCGCCGTCGGCGAAGGGATGACCGTCTTCGTCGCTGTCGGCGCTCGAGTTCGAGTGCGCGTCGTCCTCCGTTCCGCCGTCAGGTCCAGCAACAGCTTCCACTCCGTCGCCCTTGAATGCCGCATCTGAACCTTCCGCCGCGCTCTCGCTTCCGACCGTGTCGTCGTCGTCCTCCGGAAGCTGATCGCGGAAATTCTCCATCATGCCGTAGTCGCGGGCGCGGATCAAGTTGCCGCGAAGCTCGGCAAGGAGGAAGGACCGCCTTGGCTCGGAGATAGTACAGTCGTCCTTTTGCAGCTCAGCGAGAAAGTCCTGCGTATGGCACTCCGTGAGCAAGCGGCAGCGGCGAGCGCGCAGCGCGACTGACCGGAAGCGTCTCTTCACCCTTCATCAAGCCGTCATGCGCGAGCTGCTCCGGCCAGTTCCATGGCCGCGACATTGCGCCGTCTTGCCCGCCGTCGAGGAAGATCGTGAGAAGCCACCAAAGTTCGACGTCGGTGAGCGGGGCGTGCGAGAACGTTTTGCCCTTGTTGCGGCAGAGCCACTTGTGCGTCGACCACACCTGCGTAAGCGAAGCGTTAGTCTTGACGGCATGGAGAGGGAGGGAGCGGCGTACGAGTCGTTGACACTCGGGCGAACACAAACGGATCTCCTTGCAGGCGCCGCACTTCTTGGTCGTGCGGTTGTCGCACACAGCACAGAGTTCAGCAAAAGATGACGGAGCTGTAGCCATGCGCAGTGGAAGTAAGCGGAGTGCGAGAGCAGGAGGAAAGAGGAGAACGCAGAGGTCAAAGCGAACAAAGACGCCGGACTTGCCGACGCTGCGGACGCGAGGTAGAAGCGAAGCTTGGGCGAAGCGAATGTGAAGTATCGTGAACATGCGCTGTAGTGGGAGTGAGTGGCCGGAAGAGCGTGCAAGGGATAGCGCACCGCCTTGGCCTTCGCAAAGTTAACGAGTTCCGTAGCACTTGCATCCGCCGGCGTACGACCAGACGAGCTGGAAGCTCGCACCACAATCAAGAGTAGAGTCGACGCGTGGAATCGCAGTGCACCCACCAGCTACCGCCCGCCCATGCCCCCTCCGCCAAACATCGAGGCCATCATGTCCATCAGCGGGTTGCCCGCGCGCTGCGGCTTGAGCCCAAAATGGATCTCACCGAGCGCAGTGAGGCCCTGCGAGAAGTCGAAGCGTGAGCAGGTGGCAATGAGAAGAGCAAGCGACACGCCGACTCACCTCCCTCACCTCCGGCGCCCGCATCCACGGGACCTGCCTCTCGTACTTCCCGACCAAGCTCTGCCACACCTTTGTTCCAGCACCTCTCTGCGCCCTCCACTCGTTCCCGACCTTGACTTTCTCGACCGCCTCGCCGACGCCAGCCTGGACGTCGCGAATGACGAGCTGGAGGAAGTTGAGCGAGGCGAGTTTCGTGACGACGATCTCGTCGCCGGACGGAGGAGCGGAGGTCGAGGTGGCGAGCGGAGAGGAGGGAGGAGGGTAGGGGAAGGAGACGACGCGGAGGGTTGGGTAAGCGGCAAGGACGAGGGCGAGGAAGTGCGAGAGGAAGGTGCGGGCGGCGAGGATGAAGGACGACTCGAGGTAGCTGCGTGCGAGGGCGAAGCGTCAGTTGCGGGCTTATCAACTTATGGACGCGGCGGCGCACCTCAAGGTCCCGCGCGCAGCGTAACGACCGACACCGCACTCCTTCTCCGGATCAAGCTTCGACCATTCGAACATGACGTTTGCGAGCGTCTGTGCCGCATCTTGCGAAGGGCAGACGAGCAGGTGAAGCGAAGCTTGGTGGTAGTCGCCCTCTGCGAGAATGCTTGAAGTCAGTTTTGACTGGAGAGGCGAGGGAGACAGAGGCGAGTTCACCCTTGAAGAAGGTCTCTCCCAGGTACTGATGAATCTCCATGTCGCCTGCAGCGCCCGACCCGGTCTTTGCGCTCCATCTGCGAGACGCAAGCGTTGTCAGCGAAGCAAAAGTCGGAAGGACTCGAAGGAAACGCACGCAAAGATGGCGTCCGTCAGCGTCTTCCTCCACGCTCCGGCAGGTCCCGTCAACGCGATGAGCTGGATGAGCTTGGCTGCGGAATCGACGATGTGTCAAGCAGACAGGAAAGGGAAAAGAGGGGAGAGAACGACGGACCTCGCTCGTCCTTGCCGCAGCCGACCTCCCTCGCGGTCCACACGTCATCGACGAGCATCACACCGAGGTCGACCCCACTGCCCGTCTGTCCATTCTCAAGCAGCTTCCTCGCAGCGTCCCACAACAACTCGGCAGCCTCCTGCGCCTTCTTGTCGTACGGGAGGACAGTTCCGGCGGGCGGCGGGTTGCGTCGAGGAGGTGCAAGAAGACGTGTCGCGGACGTGCGGGCCTTCTGATGCGCAGAGTAGAAGTCGCCGGACGCGAGATGGTCGAGGACTTGCTGGTGGGCGGAGGAGACAGCAGACATGGCTGGGGCGGTTCAAGCGGGTGTGCTTAGGCTCAAGCAAGGTCTGGATAGCGTGTAAACGAGGTCTAGCTTGCTCTCAGCGATTGAGTGCGTTGTTGTTCGTGCCAGACCTCCTTGCGAGGATGACGGGGAGGGTTGGACCTCTCGCACTCGCTCACCTCGCTCGAAGGGACAGCTGGACACCGGGACAGCTCTCAATCTGGCTGTACAACGCCCTCTGCCACTCTCAGCTTGCCGAAGCCTGTTCTCGCGACTCCCGACCGTCTCGCAATTCTCATCACTGACACGCCCGCCAGCTCGTGCAACCGCTTGAGTGGGCCAATGCGCATCATCAGTGGGCATTGAACTGACTCGCAGGACCGTGGACCCCGAGCAGGCCCGAAAAATCTTGTCGCGGGAGGAGACGACGCCATGACGATAGTTCGGGGATGAGGAGCACACTCGCTCGCTCGCTCTCCTTCTGCTCCTGCTCTTTCACTAATATTACCGCTATGTCAGACGACGCTCCGTATACCCGCCTCGCTTTGTTCGGCGCAACAGGCCAGATTGGCGCATCCATCTTGCACGCTCTCCTCCTCTCCAGCTCCCCCGGCTACGAACCGCACATCAAGGTCTTCCTGCGCGCCGAGTCGTACGCC
Source organism: Rhodotorula toruloides NP11 (assembly GCF_000320785.1). NCBI lineage: Eukaryota > Fungi > Basidiomycota > Microbotryomycetes > Sporidiobolales > Sporidiobolaceae > Rhodotorula > Rhodotorula toruloides. The sequence continues at coordinate 97,846 of NW_015622984.1, read as the reverse complement.
AATAAGGCACAGACGATCCCTGAGCACCCGCGTGTCGAGAAAGTCAAGGCGGACTTTGGGAACGTCGAGGAACTGGCGGAAAAGCTGAAGGGCGTCGAGGCGGTTGTGTCGGCGCTGAACGGACCGGGAATCGACGCGCAGTACAAGATCCTCGATGCATGCGCCGAGGCAGGTGTCAAGCGCTTCCTGCCCAGCGAATACGGGAGCGAACACCCATGGCGCAAGCCTGGCGACGACTGGACGCACACGCATCCTTATTTCGACATCAAGGCGCGCTTCAAGGAGTATATGTACCTCCACCCGGCAATGGTGAGCGGGAGGATGACCTACACGATCGTCGGAGTGGGCGACCTTTGTGAGTACTGCCTTTCCGCTCCATCTCCGGGACTCCGTCGCTCACCGCACGCCGCACATACAGACGATCAACCAACGGAAAAATACTGGATTGCCTGGGCACAGCAGAAGCTGCCCGACACCTACGTCTTCCCCATCGTTGCGGACCCTTCCTCCAAGCAAGCGCCTCCGCTTGCTACCAGCCGCTTCTCTCGCTGACGCTCGGGCTTTCGGTAGATACGAGATCACCAACATTCAGGACATGGCGCAATACATCGCTGCCCTCCTCGCCCGACCCTCATCATCGAAGGACTCGCATCTGAACTTTGTCTCGGACGTCGTCAGTCAGCAAGAGATTGCCGACATGCTCAAGGAGGTCACGGGCAAGGAGGTTAAGCCGGACTATGTGACGGAGGAGCAGGCGCATGGGTATATTGCGAACCCGGAGACGATTCCTGAGCGGGCGAAGCAGTCGAGGTTTGCGGCGGATTTCTGGTACATCGTGCGGTTGCAGCAGGGTGCGTTCCTCTTACCCTTCCTTCTCTTTAGTGCTTTTAGACTGACTCTCCTCTCCATCACCTCGTTATTGTGGGCAGGAACGAACAAGTTCCGCCGACACCCCTCCCTCATTCACAACAACCGCTTCCCGGAGATCAAGACGACTCCGCTGCGGCAGTACTTGCAGCGGATTGTGGAGCAGAATAAAGCCGGCCAGTAGAGCGAGCGGCAAGCTGGAATGTCAAGTCGGAAGTCGCGACCTTCTCAACGTTTGCGAACGACTCCGCTGCTTCGTCTCGCTGTCTTCTCTCGCCTCGCGTCCTCAAGAGCTCGACGTTGCTCGCTCGTCGCTGCTCTCGACTGCGGATACGACCGTGCTCAGCTTAGTCACGAAGTGGGGACCGCGCGGCGGAACGTCCGTGGGAGTTCTCCCTCCTCCTCTTCGCTCTTGTGCAAGCTCACACACCTCGCGCGATGGAGCTCGCTTACTGGGCTGGCATCCGCGGTGCGTGACGCTCCTTGCGCCGCGCTCGTCGCGCTCGCTGATTTACCCCCACATCCTCGTCGAATCAGGCCTGGCGTACCCTATCCAGCTCTTCCTGGAGTCGCACGGCATAGAGTACAAGTACACAGCAATCAAATACGACATACGTCCTTCGCTAGCCGCTTCTCCTTGCACCGCTGACCTACGCAACACTCGCAGCGCAGCACCTGGACTGTCGACAAGCGCGAGGGCAGGATCAACTTGAAGGAGATCCCATTCCAGTGCTTGCCGGTGTTGAAGGTCAAGGATGAGGAGAGCGGCGAGACGGTGGCGCTGGGAGAGACGCATGCGATCTTGCGCTATCTCGAGGCGAAGTACGGACCGCAGCAACAGGTGCATTCCCTTCCTCTTTGCATGTCGAAACGCGATGTGCTGATGCACCTCTGCATCCCGCAGCTCTCGCTAGTCACTCAAGCCCGCGTCGACGCCCTCTTCTCGCACGCCGAATTCTTCATCGAGCGTACCTTCTACCGCTCCGCCTCTCGCACCTGGCTCGAGCCTCCGGAGCGCGACGAGGCCATTGCCGAAGTCTACATGCCGTTCCTGCGGAGCATGGAGAACGCGTTGCAGGACAAGAAGGTCGTCGAGGCGCTTTGGCACAAGTCCGAGGGACAGAACGGCGCACGCTTGCCCAGCGCAGCAGCGTGCTTCGTCGCCTCAGCATTCACGATGTTGACGGACATCATGCCGTACTCGCTCGCGCGGTCGTCGACCTTGAAGAGCAAGACGGACGGAGCGGTCAAGACGCTAGCCAGCCAGTTTCCGGCGTGCGACAAGCTGGTCACCGACGTCGAGGCGTGTCCGGGGGTGAAGGAGTGGCTTGGAGGCGTCACGGACGAATGGAGTCTGTCGCCGCCGTTCGCGGCGCAGTTAGTTCGCGAGGCGGCGGAGCGGTGGGACAGAACTCGCGCCGGGCAGTAGCGGTATGGCCGGTAATGCGAGGAGCAATATCTGTGACTCCGTTCAGCGAAGCAAGAGGACCCAGCGAGACGTGAGAGCGGGAGAGCAAGTCGACCGGGGCGAAGGAGCTTGAGCTCGACGGGCGGCGCACCTTCTCTCCCTCCCTCACCCTGCTCAGCTCGTCTTCCTGCTCAGAAATGGCTGCTCTCAAGATCTACGGCGTACGTCAATGCTCTCTGACCCGCGCCGTTCTTCCAGCTGCTCTCGTCGCTGTTCTGCGCCGCCTCCACAAGTTCTGGTCGATGGAGGATGGGTACACAGATCTGGCGGACCGGACCCTGTCGTGGTGTCACAGGACGCTCAAACAGGTGGCAGAGAGAGTCTAGTAGGAGCGGCGCAGCGGAAGGAGGTTGCGGGAGGCTCACTATCGCTCAACACCACCTCTTCCCCCTCCTCGCCTTACTTACACGACTCTTCTCGCCACAGGTTGGTCCCCGCACCACCATCCCCCGCATTGCGGCTCAGTACGAGGGCTTGAACCTCGAGTACGTCGAGACCAACCCTCACGCTGAGGGCGGTGTCGGCGCCGCTTACATCGAGAAGTTCCCTCTTGGCCTCGTGCGTTGTCTCCTACCTCCTGCCGCCTGCCGTAATGCTTACCCGACTCTCACGCAGGTCCCTGGCCTCGAGCACGGTGACTTCAAGCTCACCGAGAGCATCGCCATCTCCTCGTACCTCGCTTCCCTCGAGAACAAGGCCAACCTCCTCGGCCAGACCAAGGAGCAGGCCGCCGATGTCCTCCGCTGGGCGTCGTGGGCCAACGCCGACCTCATCTCGACCCTCGTCTCGTGGTTCGCCCCCCTCACCGGCTCGCGCCCCTACCAGAAGCCCCAGGTCGAGGCTGCCAAGGAGAAGACCTTGAAGCACCTCGCCTACCTCGAGAAGGCCCTCTCGACCCGCACCTTCCTCGTTGGCGAGCGCGTCACCCTCGCCGACATCTACGTTGCCGAGGTCCTCTCGTTCGGCCAGCGCTTCGTCCTCGACGCCGAGTTCCGCAAGGCGCACCCCAACACCCTCCGCTTCTGGAACACCGTCGTCCGCCAGCAGCCCTACACTGCCGTCATCGGCGCTTTCCCCACCCAGATCGAGACCGCCATCGTCTACACGCCCCCCAAGAAGGAGACCAAGCCCAAGGCCGAGCAGCCCGCCGCTGCGCCCAAGCCCAAGGCGCCCGCTGCTGCCGCCGAGGAGGAGGACGACAAGCCCGCCGAGCCCAAGGCGAAACACCCGTGCGAGGCCCTCGGCCCTGCGCAGTCGTTCCCGCTCGACGAGTGGAAGAGGCAGTACTCGAACAACGACACCCCCGTCGCGATGAAGTGGCTCGACGAGCACTACAACGCGAACGACTACAGGTGCGTTCCCGCGTGCCGAAACGCTCGTTTCCGCCACCATGGCCTCGTTAGTACCTGTCATGGCCCGTCTGACGTCTCACCCGGTTTGCAGCATCGTCCGCTGCGACTTCAAGTACAACGAGGAGCTCACCCAGACCTTCATGTCGGCGAACCAGTGCACTGGCTTCCACACCCGTCTCGAGGCGTCCCGCAAGTGAGTTCTCAACTGCGAGTCGTGTTCCAGGTTCAGTCTCTGATGGCGCTCCACGCAGGTTCCTCTTCGGTTCGCTTAACGTCTACGGCACCTCGGGCAACTCGTGCGCTGGCTCTCTCGCATCTCCATCGCTGTTTGGCGTTGCTGACCGTTGCCTCGCATTCTGCGCCTCTGCAGCAAGATCATCGGTGTCTACATGATCCGTGGCAATGACTGGAAGGCTGTCTTCGACGTTGCTCCCGGTAAGTTCGCTCCTTTCCCGCTCAATCGTGCTCCTATGGCTGACCCTTAGCCTCGTTGCAGACTACGAGTCCTACAACTTCACCATGCTCGACTACAAGACCGACCGCGAGCTCGTCGAGAAGGTCTGGTCGTGGGAGGGCGAGGTTGAGGGCCTCACCGTCGCCGACGGCAAGAGTGCGTCCGTTTCTCCTCTGCTCTTGTCCTCGCCTCGTTCTGACCGCCTCTTCGCTACGCAGTCTTCAAGTAGACGGTTATATGCTTCCCCTAAGACGCATCGTTGTGACAATAGAGCCTGTATGGGTCGGCAATGAATCGGTTCGACAGGAACTCGGTCGCGGAGAGTCCGTTCTTGACGTCCGCTCGCTCTGCAGGCTTCCTGCTTTCATAGTGGTTTCCTTTGGACTTTTCAGCACTGTCTGCGAGAGCGCAGCCTGTCTCGTACGAGTTGCGACTCCTTCTCCTCGACCGCTCGCTCCTCGCAACTTGTTGCTCCAGCACTTCGCTCTTCTCGCTTCATTACAGCCAAGATGTCGTTCGCCACTGTCTACGGTGTGCGCTCAGACTTTCTCGGTGCTGCTCAGACACGCGCACGGCGAGGGCACGGCGGGGAACACGTTCGGATTGCTGGGGGAAAGCGATGAAGCGAGGCTCGATGGCGAGGACTGCCGGGACGCTGTGGAAGAACATGCGGGCGTATTAAGGGCTCAGGACTGCCTTCAGCTGGCTTGGCGGCCCACACAATCGCGTCGACGCCGTTGCGACCCCTGCCACCGACTGACGATTTCCCATCTCGCTCAACAGTTCGAGGGCAACCCGCGCACGCGCGTCCAGCACATTGTCGCCAAGTACGAGGGCATCCAGCTCGAGCACGTCGAGACGAACCCGATGGCGGAGGGTGGTCTCCCTGCCGACTACACCGCCAAGTTCCCTCTCGGACTCGTGCGCTCTGCTCCTCTCTAAGGCTCGAAGAACAACGCTAATCGCGTAAGGGTGGTTGACAGATTCCGGCGCTTGAGAAGGGCGACTTCAAGCTCACCGAGGCGATCGCTATCGCGACCTACCTCGCCTCGCAGCAGAACAAGGCTGGTCTCCTCGGCAAGGGCAAGGAGGACGCCGCCGACATCCTCCGCTGGTCCTCGTGTGCGTGCAATTTAGTGCTGTGTCGCACGGAACAGGCTGTCTCACGAGGGCGACTCGACGAACGAATCTGACGACCTCGAGTTTCGCAGGGGCCAACGCCGACCTCCTTCCCTCGATCGCTGCTTGGTTCCGCCCTCTCAAGGGCCTCGTTCCTTACCAGAAGCCTCAGGTCGAGGCCGCCAAGGCCAAGGCGATGAAGCACCTCAACTACCTCGAGAAAACGCTCGCGGCCCGCACCTTCCTCGTTGGCGAGCGCATCTCGCTCGGCGACATCTTCACTGCCGCCGTCCTCTTCCGCGGCTTCGAGAATGTCCTCGACGCCGAGTGGCGCAAGCAGAACCCCAACACGATGCGCTACTGGAACACCGTCATCCACCAGGCTCCCTTCTTCGAGGTTATCAAGACCGAGCCGACTCTCATCGAGACCGCCATCGTCTACACGCCCCCAAAGAAGGAGACCAAGCCCAAGGCCGAGCAGCCCGCCGCTGCGCCGAAGCCCAAGGCGCCCGCTGCTGCCGCCGAGGAGGAGGACGACAAGCCCGCCGAGCCCAAGGCGAAGCACCCGTGCGAGGCCCTCGGCCCTGCGCAGTCGTTCCCGCTCGACGAGTGGAAGAGGCAGTACTCGAACAACGACACCCCCGTCGCGATGAAGTGGCTCGATGAGCACTACAACGCGAACGAATACAGGTGCGTGCCCGCGTGCCGATACGCTTGCCTCAGCTCGACTAGTCCTCTTTCCACGCTTTACGGCCCGTCTGACGTCTCCCACGGCTTACAGCATCGTCCGCTGCGACTTCAAGTACAACGAGGAGCTCACCCAGACCTTCATGTCGGCGAACCAGTGCACTGGCTTCCACACCCGTCTCGAGGCGTCCCGCAAGTGAGTTCAGCCAGCTGCTCGTCTCCTTTCAGGTTCAGTCACTGATGGCGCTCTCACACAGGTTCCTCTTCGGTTCGCTTAACGTCTACGGCACCTCTGGCAACTCGTGCGCGGCTTCATCACATGTCCATCGCTTTGACGTTGCTGACCTCTGCCTCGCATTCTCCGCCTCTACAGCAAGATCATCGGTGTCTACATGATCCGCGGCAACGACTGGAAGGCTGTCTTCGACGTCGCTCCCGGTGGGTCTGCCTCCTCCCGCCTCTAAAGGCTCAGCAGCTGACTTCTCGTTGCGTCGCAGACTACGAGTCCTACAACTTCACCATGCTCGACTACAAGACCGACCGCGAGCTCATCGAGAAGGTCTGGTCGTGGGAGGGCGAGGTCGAGGGCCTCACCGTCGCCGACGGCAAGAGTGCGTTCGCCTCCCTCCTCCAGCACGCCTCGCTAGCGCTAACGCGTCCACGCTCTCGCAGTCTTCAAGTAAGCGGTTCTTGCGGTCGAGATCGAAAAGGAGTAGCAGTCTCTCGTTTGCAACGTCTCTCTGGCTGTCCACGTGTTCGCCGTCTCTGCGCTTCTCTCGCTCCTGCTATTGTTCTGTTCACCTGTACAACTGGTCGCGCTGCTTCGGGACGTTCGTTCGGCGTCCACCACTCCCTCACTCCGCGCACCTTGGCGTCCACCATCTCTCTGCTCTCCCTCGCGCCGCTCTTCGCTTGTGCTGCTTTCCTGAGTTCTACACAGCTTGTACTGAACGCTCTCGCATATCCTGCCGCTCTCTCGTACCCTCAGACCCGACCACCCTCGACTCCCCACATCATGGCGAGCAAAGGAACGTGGAACGGCATCAACCTGGCGGAGAATTACGCCCGCATGCAGCGTGGCGAGCTCTACACAGCGTTCACGCCGGACTTGACCGCGCTGAGGAGGAAGGCGGCGCAGGCTTGTGCGGCGTACAACCGGGAGGCGACTGAGGTCTCGCGGCGCCAGCAGGTCGAGCTTCTGCGAAAGTGCGTCGTGTGAATTCTCTCATAGATAGAACGAAGCTGAATGCGAGCGCGCAGGTGCGTACCGAGGCTGCCGACCTCACATTCTCCCCGGCGAAGCTGACCTTTCTTGCGAGCGCAGGTGTATTCCGACACTTCCTGAACTCCCGCCAGCGCAAGAAGGAGAGGACGAGGACGAGGCTTTGAAGGACTTCCCGTGGTTTGAGCCGCCCTTCAAGGTCGACTATGCCGAGTAGGTTACTTCTCTTCGAGTTCCGCGAGCGCATCCCTCGCTGATCGCCTCGTCTTCCACTCTCAGGCGCTTTGAGGTTGGTCGCGGCACGTTCGCCAACTTCAACCTCGTCGTCCTCAATACGTGCAAGGTGACCATCGGCTCAGGCTGTCTATTCGGACCCAACGTCGGCTTGTACGTCCGCCCTCGTCTTGTCACGCTGGCCAGCCGTGCTTAAGCCGCTCATCTGACATCGTAGGTACTCCGCGACGCACCCTATCGACCCCGCCATCCGCCAAGGCACCGCAGGACCCGAACTTGGCGGACCCATCGACATCGGCGACAATTGCTGGTTCGGCGGTTCCATCACGGTCCTCCCGAACGTAAAGATCGGTACAGGAGTCGTCGTCGGAGCTGGGAGCGTCGTGACCAAGGTGCGTACCGCGATCTTAGTTGCTCGCGCTTGCTACGACCGCAAGCTTCCTCTCTCGCACCTATGCCGGAAGCTCACTCTTCGCTCCCCCCTCCGCACAGTCCGTCCCGCCCTTCGTCGTCGTCGCCGGTGTGCCCGCGAGGATCATCAAGAAAGTCGAGTCGGAATGGGCGACAGCGTACTTCAAGGAGCACCCGGAGGAGGAGTGGTTCCCGCCGGCGAAGAAGTAGCGTAGCGCGCGCTTTCGGGTCTAACAGACACTTGTGGCCGAGCTTTAGTGGCGTAGAATACGAGTCACCTGCCTTCTCCTTCGAGCCGCATGTGGGATGATTCGTGCAGCGCAGTCTTACAATACCCGAAGCAGCAAACTCGCTCATTCCCGAGCCCCGAGCTTCGCCAGGGAGCGCGGGCCCTCTTCCTCCCACTCAGCCCGCGACACCCAAAATGACTCCTGGTCCTTCATGATGTCAGCAAGTACCGCCCTGCAGGTCATTCGTGAAGCGTCGTCAGTATCACACGACGCTTCAGAGGACGCGAGAGAGCGAGAGGGGACGTACCCGCCGAGGTAGACCATGTGCTTGCGCCGAGGCGGATCCTCGATGCGGATCTTGAACTTGTCGAGCCTCTCGGGGTTGTTGTGCAGCACCCGCGAGAAGTACAGCTGCTTCATCTCCTTCTCGAGGCGCGACGGCAGGCCCGGGTACATCGACGAGCCGCCCGAGAGGACGATGTGCTTGTACAGCTCGCCGCGGATGTCAACCGGCGCCGCTTGGACCGTGTTGAAGAGCATCTCTGCAGTGTACGAATGTGTGAGTGAGTGAGCTGGGGAGCGGACGAGGGCGAAGGAGGCAGAAGGAAGGAGGGACGAACCGGCAACACCCGGCTGCTCAACGTCGACGAGGTGGGGCTGGAACATGCACTCGGGCGCCTCGAACCGCTCCGAGCCGACCTTGATGACGCGTCCGTCGGGGAGCTGTAGCGAGCGGAAGATCAGTTACGGCCGAAGAAGCGGAAAAAGTGAGACGCACCTCGTAGTTCTCGACGAGGACGGTCGTCTCCTCGCTTAGTCGCTTGTCGAGGTCGAGATCGTAGCTGCACAGCGGACATTTTAAGTACATTGCTCATTCGCTCCGAGGTCCCCCGCAAGCACCGCGGTTGAGCGAGACCAAGTCAGACGAGCGCGCACTCACCTTGTGTAGCACAACTTCTCCTTGATCTGCCTGACGGTCTCAAAGTCCGCCGTGCGGTTGAACGCATATCCGCGCATGAGGAGAAGCTTGATGAGGTAGCGGGTGACGTCGCGGCCGGCGACGTCGAGACGCTTCGTGAGGTGAGGGAGGGCGAATCCTTCGTAGACTGGGACGATGTGAGTGACGCCGTCTCCCGAGTCGACGACGACGCCAGACTGAAGGCCTGCGAGGATAGCGAGCGTGAGCGGGCGAGGAATGGAGAAGGAAAGGGAGCGGGGCGCACCCTGCGCGTAGAGCGTCAAGACGGCCTGAATCGCGACATAGATCCCGCCAAACTGGTAGTCCTCGAACATGACCTCCGCCATCTTCTCCCTGTTCTTGAGCGGGTTCATCGGCGGCTCGGTTAGGAGGATCTTGCGGTCGCGCGTGTCGACCTTGAGCTTCTCGCGGAACGTGTAGTCCCACAAGATCTTCATGTCATCCCAGTTTTTGACTATTCCGTGCTCCATCGGCTGCGAGAGCTGCAGGTACGAGCGGTACTCGGACGCGAGGTCGCCGACCATGATGTCCTGAATCGCGGACATCTCGGTGTTCTGGCCCCGCTCTTCGGCGCGCAGGATGGGTCGACCGATGATGGAGGGGAAGGTGTGTGCCGGGAAGTCTGCGAGAGTGGATGAGCAAGCTTAATTGCGACATAGCTCGGCAGACGGGCTACTCGTCGAGCAAGTTGCCCGTCGTTTTAAGGACGCGCCACTTACTGGAGCCGGCATAACCGCACTTGACAAACTGCACATCGCCGGACGAGCGATTGCGGTTTCGTCAGCGAAAGGCTGGAGGAACAGGAGGACCGCGGACGCACCCCGGTACCGTTGTCAACGACGAGAGGCGTGTCGTATTCGGCCATGTTGAGCCGGCTTCAGGCGTGAAGGGTGGGCTGCGAACGAAGAGCGGAAAGGGTCAGCGCTGGAGTTACTGCGTAAACAGTCTGGGTTGTCGACGGAGGCGAACTTGAGGGCACGACAAGCGGGTTGAACAGACTCGTCCACTCGGTCAGATGCGCTCGCGCAGGTGCTCCTACGCCAGCAAACCCGCGCGTCTCGGCCCTTTTTTGGCCTCGACACCGAGTGCACCACCTCATCCGAGAGGACCGCAAGTTCGCGCAACCGCTCGTGTCCAGCTGAAAGCTCGCCCGTCTCTCGCATCCTTCCCATCACAAGGACGAGACCGTCGAGCATGGCCTGTCGAGCCGTGCCCAATCCGCCTCGACCTCTTCGTACCCCTCCACCGCACAGCCCCCGCAAGTCCTCCTCACAGCATCGCCGGCCCCGCCCGAGCAGACACCCATCACTCCAGTCCCCGTGAATAATCTGACGAGACTCACGCGGCTCTGGGCGGGCGTAGAGGCGAGTTCGAGGATCGGGCGAGGTGGGGAGATGACGCGGGTGGACGAGGAGAGCTGGCGAGCGGACGTTGATGCTGCTGAAGTGTAGCTCTGTATCTCGTAGCTATGTACCAAGCTCTGAAGCTAGCAAGCGAGCAGGTTGGGGCGAGGTGAGCGAGACGAGGCAAGGACTTCGGCGAGAGCGACGAGCGAGGAGAAGTTCGAAGCAAAGGTCAACGAGCGGGCGTGTAGGCGTGTAAGCGCTTGCAATGCCTAGACAGACACTCTAAGATCCTGTCCTGGAAGCATCAGTGCCCTTGCGCTTGCTGTGTCACGACGAAGAGCGGTCGCAGCAGTCTCCTGTCAGTCTGGCAGGTCTGGGGGACGAAGATAAGGACCGATGCAGTGTCTATGGCACCCTTAACAGGCGGATCCAGCCGCTCGATGACCATACATCCCGCAGAGAGAGAATCGAACAAGAGACAGACAGAGGGGCAGAGTCGAAAGCCGCCAGGGCTTGACCTCCTCGATCTGCGCAAATGAGGGTCAGCACCGTTCGCGTCAGGTAAGAAGACGGTGTGACGCACATGATGACCAGCCAGCTCATACCGCCCCTACGCACTCCCACCCGCATTCGCCTTCCTCTCCCTCCTCCCCTCCCTCTCCTTCCCCTTCCCCTTCTCCGCCCTCGCGTCCATCTCACCGGCTCCGAGCCCCGAATCGTCCTTAACAGCCCACCACGCCTCTCCTCCCCTCCCCGCTCCGAGCCCAAGTCCTCCTTCGCTTCCCTGCCGCGCGAGCGAGAGACCCTCCTCTTCGTCTTGATCCTCGTCTTCCTCGTCTTCTTCGCGGACGACTTCGAGCTCGTCTGGCGATGAAGCGGTGCGGAGACGAGGTGGTGCGCGGGACTGGGAGGGAGAGCTGGAGGAGAGTTGGGGAGACGAGGCGGAGAGGCGGATCGTTCCTCTTCGGCCGAAGTGGGCCGATGAGCGTGAGTGCGAGCGCGTGAGACGGTCGAATGTCGAGGAGGGCATGAGCGTCGCGGCCTGTGAACAGACCGTGTCAGCTTCCTCCCTTCGCGAGCGGACAAAGTGAGGGGAACGCACCTCTGTTAGGTACTTGTCCGCCAAAAACGCCTCCTCCTCCTCCTTCGAGCCCAGCACCAATGACTCCTTCGACTCCTCACCTCGCATCATCTCCGCCATTCGGACAAGACAAGCTCCCTCCGCCTTCTTCTCCTTCGCATCCGCAAAGAGCTTTCTCGCCTGTGTCCAACCCGTGTCAGTTCAGGCGAGTCAATGAGGAGGAACAATGACGCACCTCGGCGAGGTAGTCCAGCGCGAGCTCCTTCGAGCGGACTTTGAGCATGACGAGCGAGAGGCGGTAGTATGTCCATGCGCAATCCGTATTCGAGCCAGCCTTGAGGAAAAGGTTGCTGGCCTGCATCACACGACAAGCCGCGGCCATCAGCATGCACAGCTCAAGCGTACGTGCCGAAGCGAGCAACTGAAGGACGCACCTCCTCAAACTCCTTGACGGCCCTCTCCAACCCGCTCTTCTCCCTCGCGCCCCCTACACGCGCATAGATCTTCCCCATCTGATACCTACACTCCGCCTCGCCCTTCCTGTCTCTCATCTTCCTGAAGAGCGTCGCGGACTGGGAGAGGTACGCGAGGGCGCTTTGGGTTGGGTTTGGGGTGTGATGGGAGGTAGACGAGGACGTTGAGGCGCCGAGTGAGGGGAAGGAAGTCGTGGAAGAGGGCGCGGAGGGGTCGGGTGGAGGGAGGCGAGCGAAGAGGACGCCGCAGGAAAAGAGGCAATGCGCTTCTTTGAGCGTGTCGCCGAGCTTGAGGTACAACAAGAGGGCCTGTGCGATCCATCACGCCATAGCATCAGCTCTACGTGCGCGGTACGCGAGAAGAGGAGGTTCGCAGGCTACGCACCTGCTTGAAGAACCAGATCCCCGAATCCGGATCTCCCCCCTCACCCGCCGCAAACAAGTTCCCCAACTCGGCATAACACATCGCCTCTCGTCCTTCGTCCCCGCACTCGGCGAAGAGGATGGCGGCCTGCTCGACGCATCGCAATCAGCGAGAGAGGGAGAGGAGCGAGGAAGGAACGCACGGATTTGAAGTGGTCGGCGGCTTCGGCGATGGTGCAGCTGAAGAGACCGAGTTGGTACAGCGCTATTGCTTCCTCTGCGCGCGTGGGAGAGCCGGGTCAGCCCGCTCAGAGACGCTGGGCGCCGCAAGAGAAGTGAACACGCACTCGCAGTCTCCCCAAGAAAGTGAAACAAATCTCTCGCCTGTCCACCCACCAACCACCCATCAATCAGCCCCTCTCCTCCCCTCTCTCCCACATACCGAAGACTCTGAACTCGAGACGCACCTGCTCCAAACACCCCCTTGCCTCCGCCAATCCTTCCTCCGCCCTCTTCCTCCCCTCTCCTTTTCTTCGGGCGAGTCGGGCAGCTCTCCGACCCAACCGCACGCCCTCGTGCGCAAAACACATCCCCGCTTGCCAGAGCGCCTTGTCCCTTTTTTTCAGGTGTTTCGAGGAAGAGAGGGTCGAGAAAACTGCTGCTGCCTGTCCCCTTCCCCGCCGTCAGCCCCCGCGCGAGAGAGAGGGGAAAGGTGGACGTACTTGTCTGAAATGTAGAGTCGCAGCACGCGGATTATCCCTCGCGATCCCAACTCCAGCTTCATACAAGGCCTTTGCCTCCTCGAACGCCGCTCGTTCCACTTCTCTCTTCTCCCTCTTTCCTTTCTCCTCCTCGGTTGAAGCGAAGAAGGGCGAGTTGGCGTCGGTCTGTGAGAGGGAGGGCGAAGGACCGGGAGAGGGAGAAGAAGGGACGAGCGACGGGGAAGGCGGTGACAAACCCCTCGTCCGAACCCTCTCCAAACCGATTGGAGCTAGCAGCCCTGCACTCGAGGACATTCGCGCCCTCGGAGCGGCCCTTCGAGCGCCGTGGGAGGCGACAAGGGGGTTGAGAGATGAGAATGGAGTGGGACCCAGTGAGGGGGGGCGGTGCACGGGTCGCGAACGGCGTGAGACGCAGAGTCGAGCTTCGCGTGCGCCAGCGGCTGCGATGGAGAAGCTGGCGAGCTTCCCGAGCCTGCGGGAGAGCGACGACGAGCGTGAAGAGGGGAGCGAGAGCGACGTCCGGACGAGACGCGAGACTCGAGGACACTCTCTTTCGTAGGGGCTAGAGAGCACGATAAACTTCCTTTCAGACGCACTACAAGAACTGATAAGACTCCAGACGGCCGAAGGATGAAGAGAGGGAGGGAGAGTTACATGAATTGACCCGGGGCGACGGGTAGTGAGGAGCTGAGTCCTCCGTCGACGGGGAGGGCGATGCCGTTGACCTGTCGAGCCGTTCACAGCGGCGGTCAGCGGAGAGAAGAGGAGGGATAGGGAAGGGAAGGAGGCGACGTACGTAGGATGAGTCGTCTGCAAACGACAAAGAGCAATACAAGAAGCGAGCGTCAACGCTGTTGCCTCTACGTACCTCCTGAAGCTCATGAAGAGCGCTCAGGAGAAGGAGACGCAAGCCCGACGCACCCGACGCCAGCCACAACGCCGCCTGCGCAATCTCCTCCGGGATCCCAAACCTACGTTTGCACCACACCGTCCTGATCAGCTCACTTCCTCGATTCGTGTGAGGAGTGCGGAAGGGGGAGGACGCACCTCCTCAGCGGGTTCAACTGCCCGACCTTTCCCAACGTTCCCCTCTCCCTCGCACGGTCGAACGTGAAAGTAGTCATGCCCGTCTCGATCAAGCCGGGGCAGATGGCGTTCTGCGCCACGTGTTTGTCAGCTTGGGAAAGGTAGGAGAGGGGATAGGAGGGGAGGGGAAGGGACGCACGACGCGGATGTCGGTTCCGGCGAGGATTTGGGCAGAGGTGTTGGCGAGGTTGATCACCGCGGCTTTCGAGGCGCTGTGTCCGCCGATTTGGTCCCATCAGCGATCCATGCGGAAGGTGCGAGTGAGATGAGGAGAAGGAAAGGCTGGACGCACGAGTAATCTTGCGGTCCTGCACCGCTCCTCAATCCCGCAACTGCACAGCCCGACGCATCAATGAATCAACACTTCACCGTACTGAAGGGAACGGAATTCGACAATGTGAGAGTCGGACGCACCGGAAGCGGTCAAGACGATACTCCCTCCGCGCGCTTCGGGCGGGTTCTGCTTCATCGCGGCCGAGGCGTGCTTGACCGCCACGAAGCAGCTGTCCACTCACACGTCTCGTCAGTGCGAGTCACTTCAAAGAGAAAGCCAAGCTGGAGGGCCTTCTCTCGGGGATAGTGAGAAGGCCTCCTCCAGCATCTTATCCCAGCAAGCGCCCGCGACGCACCTAAGCACATTAACCTTCATAACCTGCATCACGCCCTCCTCGTCCAACCCCTCAAGGCTCATATTCGCCCCCGTCGTCCCCGCATTCGCAAAGAAGAAATCGAGCCGGCCTTGTTCTTTCAGTGCTTGGGCGCAGAGAGAGGAGATTGCGTCTGTGGAGGAGGCGTCGGCTGTGATGGGGGTTACCTGCCGCCATTGAGGGGTCAGGTGAGAAGGGAAGGAGGGGAGGAAGAGGGAGGGACGAACGGAGAGACCCGAGTGCTGAGACTCGAGTTCGTGTGCGAACTCGTCGAGGGTCGAGCCGTCGTAGTCGAGGACGTACAGCGCTTTGGCGCCTGTGCATTGACCCAACCTGTCTATCAGCCTAGCCCAAGAATGTCTTCCCGTGCAGCTGAGAGAGGGTCGAGGAGGGGAACGCACCTTCCCTGGCCAACAGCCTCGCCGTCGCGCGTCTACCGTGCATCGGTCCCAGTCAGCCCCACTCAGCAGACTCTCCCCGAGGGACTGCACATACCCGATGCCCTTCTGCGACCCGACGCCGGTGATGATCCCCACCTTGCCCTTGAACCTGTTCTGCGCGGGCGTTGTGTCGAAGTGGTGTTTGACTGCGTCGAGGCGTGCGAGAGTGCGGAATTGCTGTGCTTGTACGTCGGCTTTCGAGGGTGCTGGCATGGCTGGCGAGTGGTGAGAGGGAAAGAGGAGAAGCGAGAGTCGGGAGGCGAGGACGAGCCGGCTGCCGAGCGAGGAGCTGCGTGTGCTCGTGGGTGGATGGGAATACTGGCAAGTGTAATGAGATCACTACATTAGATTTGTACAGTATTCAGCCCATCCTACTCCTGTTGAAGAGCGCCGACCTTGTCCTCGTCGTCGCACTCGCTCACACCAAGACGACCGGCTCACTCACGGCCGACGGGGCTGCAGATACGCTCAACAGACTCACAACGACATTCTCTCCACTGCCACACCGCTCACCTTCACCCTCACCTTGCTCGCGCTCTTCCACCACCCCCTCGTCATCCCCCGAGGGACCCTCACCCGCCCATAGCGCCTCACGATGGACGGCGCACTCTTGCAGCAGATCCAGAAGGGCAAGGGGCTTAAGAAGACTCAGACGAACGACCGCTCGGCAGCGGCGGGAGTCGGTGCGTCCGCGTAACAGCGCTTCATCACTGGGTGTCGCCGAGGGGGATTAGAGAAGGCGACGAGGCCGGGAGGGTGAGGTTTGAGGCTCGGGAGAGTGTGTTACTGACGGTGTTGACTCCTTCCGTGACTCTACGACCCTTGCGCCACCCTCATTCGACTCGCTCGCTCGCACCCCCACCTCGCTCCTCCCAACTCGCTCACTTCGCA
Source organism: Rhodotorula toruloides NP11 (assembly GCF_000320785.1). Taxonomy (NCBI): domain Eukaryota; kingdom Fungi; phylum Basidiomycota; class Microbotryomycetes; order Sporidiobolales; family Sporidiobolaceae; genus Rhodotorula; species Rhodotorula toruloides. The sequence goes on along the minus strand of NW_015622984.1, from coordinate 81,774 downwards.
AACGCTCGTCCCGACTGTCCCCCTTGACAGGTCGCATAATCGACGAATCCGCCCCGAAGCGATCCGGCGCACCTCCCGTTCCTCGCGCAGCCGCTCCATCAACGCCGTCCGGAGGAGGAGGAGGAGGAGACGACGATGCTCCGAAGCCGCAGCAGCTTGCCGGTATCTTTGCGGGTGTGGGAATGCCGACCCTGAGGAAGACTGGAGCGCCGGGGGCCAGTTCACTCGGTAGTGGAAGCGGCGGCGGCGGAGGGGGAGGTGAGTTCGAGAGCGAATCGGATTCTCCTGTCTCTTTGGCTGACTTGCTTCCCGTACAGCCCCTCCCGCGCCAGCTCGTGCCTCCCCAG